>NC_034593.1:65171021-65186021 GCF_900095145.1 Mus pahari
CACACACACACACACACACACACACGTATGTTTAGAAAAACACAGTCTATATAATGTTACTTTTATGTATATGTTTTCAGGATTGACTAATTATTTTTGGACGACAATTTGGAATACTCTTTTCTGGGTAAGACTATTTCTCCCCCTCTCTGCATTCCTCAGTTGCCTGTAGTTAGATGTATTACATTGAGACTTCATAAGCTTTTTTCATCTGTGTAGCATAGTTATTATTCTCCTTCTTCAGCTTATTAGTGGAGTCATACTGGTGAAACTTTGTGAGTCTAGCTAGCTTCTGACTACTAACAGACACAATTAAGAGATAATGACAAAGCCATTTATACCAATGTAGCAATAACAATCTATTTAAAATTTAAAATTATTTAAATTCTGACAATATTTAAAATCTGTCAGTATTTAAAATCTGACAATATATTTATAAAAGGTATAACATGACAAAGATACTATGATTAGAACAAAGTTAAAGAAGCCCGATATAAGGAAACAGTGAAGAAATCATTATTTTTCAAATGCTAATTTCTGTGAATTGAACTATGAATTTAGTTTAGTCTTTGTGAAAATCCTCATATTTTCCCCATGGATGTAGACATAAAGATTGTGAAGCTTTACAGAAATGGAAATATTCTTGGAAAATTAAAGCAACTTTGACTATGAATGAATTTATAAAATGTCTAAAGGATTAAAAATGATGTAGTGAAGTATTATGTTGGTTTAAAACTATCCTGCTCATCTTTGAATCAAATTGAAATGACATTTTCTAAAATGCCCTCATTTACAAATCTAGAGTTTTATAACATTATATGTGAAAGATATATTTAAATTTGTAGAATAAAACAGGTCTTGTACTTGTGACAAAATCCCTGAAAATCAGTGGTAGCTATTGACTGCTGTCTCATCACTTGGAGTCAAAGGGATCAGGATATAGAGATTAGTTTCAGATACATAGTGTTTTCAAGCATGGGTTATATGTTACTTTGTTTCAGAAAATACACACACACACACACACACACACACTCCATTCAGGAATGCAGGTTAATCTGAAGGATGCTGATCTGTGTTGAAGGTTCACTTCCTGGTTCATAAATGATACCTTCATGAGGCATCCTCATGATAATCAAAGGAACCACTTATAGACAGTTTTAACAAAAATCATGAAGATTCCATCTCCATGGCTATTCAGTTCCCAGAGGCATTACTTCTTAATACAACTAACTTGGGGAACAGGTTCAATATATGAATATTGAGAGGACACAAAATTATAGTTCTTCCATTTTCTTTCAACTAATATATGTAGGAAATGCTATAGAGAAGAAACAAGCACTAAATTATAGTGCTGGCACAGTTGAACATTCTTACATCTCTGTGATAGAATGCCTTATATAAACAAGTAGTGGGAGGAAAGTTTTATTTTGTATCAAAAGTCATAGTCCAGAGTGTGAATGGTATAAAGTAGTTCAACTAGAAGCACAGACAGTAAGATTAAGTAAATCTTTTCTTCTGTATGTTGCTTTTAGTCATGGTGAAAACCACAGCATTAGCAACTAAGACAGTATGCTTCTATTTATATACAATTCTAGAAAAATTCAAAGTGGCACAAAGTTGATAAATAATTGACAAAGGATGTCAGCAGATTAAGTCAGAGTGGGAGGCAGAATGCTTCAGAAAATGAAATCTTGAAAAAAGCCTACCAAAAGTGTCCCCCACCCCTCACTACAGTTATCCTAACAGCCATGTAATCAAGAAAATTTAAATCATTAATTTGTAGGACCAAAGAAGCACAAACATTCACTATCCTATGTTGTGATGAATGGTTATATAAATACTGAAAATCTGTTCCATGAAGCCCTATATTCTTCCTCAAGAGGACTACAAAACCAAATGAGAGACATACAACCTTCAAGACATTCCTATTATTATTACACATAGGTCAGCAGAAGTCATACGTGTGTGTGTGTGTGTGTGTGTGTGTGTGTGTGTGTATGTGTGTTTGTGTTTATATATGTATGGTCATATATGTATATACATATGCATCCATCCATTCAAATTAATGCTATGTTCTACAGAAGGACTAAGAACTACATAAGGAATGCATCCATCCCGAGATAGTGTTTGGAAGTAAAGCCTCAGAGCAGAGCTGATATCACTGTTTTTTCAGAGAATACCTCTTTTATGCTATTGTTAGATATAAATCTTAATATGAATCCTGGTTGCAAATGGTGATATAAATTATCCCCATACTGATGTCTTAAATAAAATAATTAATCCATGCAAAATTACAACAAAGATTTTTCAAATCTTTCTTATATTTAATGGAATGGTGTGATTTACTTCGTTAATTTAAAAAAAAACTATTTCCTAAGCATAAATGAAAATGCTATTTTAGGGGGACATTTTCCACATAAAATTATTTCTTGCTAGATCTAGATAGCTATGAAATTATGATAATCTTTCAATATTGTACTAAGTCCACATTACTTATGTGTAACACATTACTTTTTGTAGTGGGACTACTAAATTATTATTAAGGCTTTGATTTAAAGAAAAATATGCATTTTATAGGGTAATTATAAACACTAATTTACCAGATACACTGACATGATTCAACAATATTTCTAGATTAATGTCACAGTATTTAGGAAAAATCTGTGTAATGTATAATCTGAAAGACCAGATGGTCAAATAATAAGAAAATAATCCAAACTATATGCTGAATACTTGTTTTTAAAGGATATATTTGAAAATATTCTCATAATGAATTGATAATTACTATGATAGCCAACATCATGGTCATCTAAAATATTGACAGTCTGAGTATTTGGCTTTCTTGTAAATTAATTTTTAAGGGGAATTAGAATGTACATTTAATTATGGGGATGATTAAAGTTTTGTGTGGAGTTAATTTTTCTTGCTTGTTTTATTGCTGTCACAGCTGGAGAGAAAATCTTCCAATATAATTTACAAGAAATGTTTCTAGAAAAAGCTTTGAGCTTAGGTGTTTCTCTCTTTCCTAGAGTTGAAATGGAGACCATCCTGAGAGAAGCCATTTTTTTTTTTTTTTTTTTTTTTTTTTTTTATGCTCAGGAAATAGTAAAGATTACAGACTCCCACCAGCCCTCTTATCTATTTCTGTTCAGGTTTTTGGAGAAAAAAAAAATCAAGGTTCGTTTTGAGAAGCTGGTTCAAACTGTGTTCTTCAATGTTCTTTAATCCTGTTGTATAACCTTGTTATACAACATTTTAAGATCCCAGATGAAATTATAAGACAATGGAATTCCTTTTTAAACATTTATATGATTTGGTGGGTGCCAAGCACACATCTGCAGGAGTCCTTTATCTCATTCTGCCATGTGGGTCCTGGGGATGGAACTCAGGTCCTCAGGCTTGGCAGCAAGCACCTTAACCCCTTGAGCCATCTCACAAACCAGAAACAATGGAGCTGTTAAAACCTCATCAGCACACATGAAACAATGGATGACTGGATAACTAAAGCCGATTGTCTTTTGCTGACAAAATCTAGTTTGAATTAAAGGCTTTATATTAATTTATTTTTGTCCCGGGGGGAGGGGGGTTCTGACATTGTTTAAAGTGTTAGTTCTACACCAAATGTCCCATGTAACTTCCAATTCCATTTTATTTAAGATGAGACTTTATTTCTTTAATAAGTAAATTAGAAAGTTTTTCTGTAGCCATGCCTTAATTTGGGTTTAAACTCTTAAATATTTTTAAATTACAACTTTAAATTGTTTGTGAGCAAATTTGCTAGCAACAGTGCCTGTAGATAAGGAGGTAATCTACAAATGAAAAGCCCCACTGTGCTGGGACTGCAGGAGATATTTACTGCCAAGAAGAATTTATTGTTACTCTGACCTTCAGGGCAATTGCTGCATAAGGGAGAACCCAAATTTCCAAGCATAAACTGAGACTGAGGGAGCCAACGATCAAAGGAAATTTTATTTTTACTCAGAATTTTTTCTATTTGTAACAAATCTACCCAGGGCTAACAAAAACATTGAGGCTTAGTTAATATTAAATTCATTTTCTTGAAAGAAAATGATTAAAAGAATGCAGAGAAGATAGTAATACAAAGAATGCTGTATTTGCTCACAAAAAAAAATTCTTCTCATCCTGTAAATCTGTTACTATAGCTCTGCTGCTGAGACCTAGATAAAAGAGGTGGTTTTTCTGATCTGGTTTCCAGAAGGCTTTGGAAGGGTGGGGGATGGGGATGAATGCAATGATTTAAGTTTTTTTTTTTTTTTTTTTTTTTTTTTTTTTTTAATTGAAAGCATTTTTAATTATTTCGTTTACTTTAAAGAAATTTAAATTTTGTTTGTAAATAGTAATTGGAAATGTGAAATGTTATACTTTAAAAATTATAGTCATTAATTGATCTGTATGCATAATTTGTGACTTTGCATTTAAATTTCTCTTGGACTAAAGCTTGCACCTTTTGGGTCTTTATAATCCCAGTCTCTATCATCGTGGGTTCAAATACTTCCTAACCAGTACTCTCTCTTCATCAATCTTGTCCTCCTAAGGTTGAGTTCTTATTCCCTCACTCTCCTGTGCTGGATGAATAGAGGAGAGACCCCTGCCCCCTGAACTATGAACACTGATTAATGCCAATGCCATTTCCCCAGAAGCCAACCATGGGCAAAAAAATCAATTCAGGGGATAGCACCTGAACTCTACTGTTCAGACCACAACAGATCTGATACTGGCTTAAATTGATTCAGCTGACAATTTGTCACACATAAAGCATTAAAGTAACAATTTCTCAGGAGCTTATGGTAATTACTTTGAATTCTGAGTTTACTGGAAGGTACCCTCCATTGTTTCCTCCTGAATTCTCTGCTAAACTGAAGTTTGTAAGAGGTTATAAATAAGTCAGCCAGCAAATAGAAGGCAGATTTAGATTCCTATGGTTTCAGAGTTAGGTCCTGACACCTTACAAAAATATGACCACTCAATTCCTCTGAAACAATAGGTTTCTTGTCCATCTGTTTTTGAAACACATTTATTTGTCACCAATCTCACTAATTCATTATATTACCATGTAAGGGTGGTGCTTCTGATAAGAGTGTTTAACATTGCTATCTTCCTCTACTTCAATATATGCTCGCATTCTTTTTTGGAGTCACTCTGCTTGATGTATTTTATGACACAGTAATAAGGAGTATACGTGTTCAAACTCTGTATTGCTCAGCTCAGACTCTAGTTCAGAAATGCTTAATTTCCTTGCATAAAAATTTTTATAATAAAATTTGATAATAACTTCAATTGGGCTATCGATAAATGCTAAGATGTCAGTGTGACATGCCATCAGATTTATCAAATGTATGTTGATTTCTGAGAAAAATAGAGTTGCTACCTTGCTAAATTCCTAGATGCAAGGATGGTCCTGTGTAATGGTTCCTAGAGATTTTCTAGGCTTTGAAGCCATTTCTTTTTTTAACCATCACACTGCTCATATAGTGGTCAAAATTAGTGACAGGGTTGGTTCTTGTATGTCTACAACACAACATACGAAAATTTGCTACCTGAATTAGGTGGCATCAAGTCGCAAGTACAAGGCTTGCACACAGACTGTAGCATTGTAACCGGCACCCAGACATTAATAGATTTCCAGTCCTTAGCACAACTAATGCCATTCAGTTCTTGGATGTACCATTTATGTCTTGGAACACAGTACAGAGGCAGCAACATCAGCCAAAACTAAAACAAAACATAATCCATCAAAGTCCATAGTTCTTGGAAAGTCCCTAAATATACTACCCATGCTTTTTGGGTTTTATAGTTCCATTTGTGTCCAGCTGTTCTTTCTAAATGAAGTGTGTCAACCCTGGATGTAGTTTTTGTACTAATGAGGTCACCCTAAGAATGCTCTGAGACTGCATTTGGTTGGTTCCAAACACCCAATATAGTGGCCGGCTGGCCAATAAAAACTTGCTATGTGCCAGAGTGCTCTCATGGACACCTTACAACAAGCAAAGGCTAACACTGAGCAGTAGCCCCTGCTGGTACCAGGGAGTGCACTGTATCTTCTCTAATCATGATGTTTTTAAGCAGCATATGCCACGTGTTGGAAATTGGCTCCTGGAGACTGTAGATAACTGCAGATTCCCTACGCGTGACAAGTAAATGCTGAATGTGAATCCTTTTATTGATTCAGTCACTGTGACTTTTTCTCTAATAAGTACTGCTCCCAAATGGCCAAGGGTGAATCTTGGGTGCATAGCATTACCAGAAGCTTAAGGGTGCTAATGTCTCTACTCTGGCACATCACCTAAAGCAAACTACTACTTCCACTATCTGTTGCCATTGCACATATAGCATATCCTCACATGGTAGTTTTATCACATCTGCCTATATTGCTGACGAAAATGTTGTTTACTTAGAAAAAATTACATATTTTGCAACATATCTTTTGATGCAAATTACTTTTGAAAGATTTTGTAAAGTGGTATTTATGGCATCAGTATATTCATTATCCACTAATGTGTATTTTTTTCAATGCATTTGTATAAAATTTTACCTATTTCATTATAAATTCTTTCTATTCTCTCAGGTTTAAAATTTTATTTTTCATACTCAGGTCTTTTAAAATGTTGCTGTAAGCCTCCTGATGTTAACATGTAAGATTTAATGTAGCATATTTAGTTAGGAAGGTCTATGTCAGAGAATCTATATGTTTTGGTGATTGTTAATAATGTGATGCCAATCTTTTCAACAAATTAAAATAAAACAAGACAAATCAAAATAAAGAAAAACAAAAACATCTTAACTACAACAACAACAACTATTACTACTACTACAGACAGGTGGATGCTCCCATGATGGTGCTGTTCACTACATTTTATGGTACTAAAATACTCAGTTCTCCTCTCCCTACTGGTTACTTTTAGTTTTAGCTATCCTTTTCCTGAAACCTAATGTGATAATGTACCTTTTAATTTATGAGTTAATGCTATAATCTTATTTTGTGAATAAATTTTCTGAATCCTTTTGCCAGTTGTTTATCTATATATGGTTTTAATTCTTGAAATAGCATATTTACTTGTAAATTGGAAGTTTAATTTCTTTTATTGAAAGTAAAATCTTCCATGTATCTCCCTTTATGGATATATTTGGTACCAATTTTTAATATACTTTTTTAAATCCTAATATACTGGTCCAAGTGACGTCTTCTCATCACTATCAGTCATATTTTTCAGTCTGTGGTTACTTAATTACTTTTAAATGTTTTGTTTCAACTGTAGTTTCAGTTTGCTTATGAATGTTGACTATTCTGTCTTTTCTATATATTGTACATCTTTGTCCTAACTACCAGCTATATATTACCAGGAAATGACTATTTTGGTGGTTTAGCCTATGAAGTTTGTTATAGGGGTTTAGGACAGTATCATCATGAAGGTCCTTAATGTATACAGACTAAGCATGGTGGTTTTGAGTATTCTACCAATGATCTATGGAGTTTTTCAAGGTTTCTGGTGTGGGCATCATTATTTCTGACTTTTGAGCTGCAGGTTGCTCTGACCTGCAGGACTTAAACAACAGGGTTCTCAGGGCAAGGAATGACAAATTTTGGGATCAGAAAACACGAAGGAAGGAGGCAAGACAAAAATCCTGTTCAAGCCTCCTTTATTCTTGGGAAATGGAGGGCTTTTAAAGATGAAAAGTGCAAACAGTATTTGCTCAGGTACACAGGCCAAACCTGTGGTGCTAGGTAAAACATTAACATCAAAGGAATGTCCCCATTGTAAAAAGGCCTGGAAATGAATGTCCTCATTGTGAAAGGTCCTGAGTTAATTACAGAATGAAGCAAGATAGTGAAAGAAGCAAAAGAGAGTTAGTTGACGGCCAAGGGACAAGACTGGGATGCCAGAGGCTTCAGGGGCCCCAACAGCAGGTATATTTCCTTTTAGTTTTTTGATGGGTCTTTTCTTGTCTTAAATAGTTTCCTTACAGGCATTCACTGAACAGAATTTTCCTGTCTAAAAACAATGCCTGGATTCACAGATGAACTTTCATAGCCCCACCCCCTTTCCCTAGGTCTCTACAATCTTCAAATATCGGACTTTTAGTCACCTTCTCCTCTCTCTGTTCTCAGATGATCTCCTTGTTTTCACAAGTTCAGTTGCTTTTGTTTGGGTTCTCCTATCCCTGTACCATAAGAGGACTTCTCTCCTAGTTATTTGCAGAGACAGTCATAAAATTCCCATCTTTCAGAGAACACTGCCTTTATCTTCTGATCTTTAGTATCATAAAAATTATGACAAATGATGTTTGGAATTATTTTTGCTTTTTGAGAAATAGGACATTTGCTCCTTTGTACTTTGTCTATCTTGGCTTAAATAAAAACTATTAGTAAGTTACATTATTGTGTATAAATAGGAATTTGGGTTTCTAAAAAAATTATATAAACTGAATATGCTAAATGTATAAATTACCTATATTAGGATTTATACTGATTTTTTTGAGATTTAAAATTGTCTGGAGATGAGTATTCCTAATCCTTATGGAAAACAACTGTTGAATATCTAACAGAAGGAAAGTTAAAAATTTAAAATATAATTGTAAGCCAAATGCTAGCAAGAGGAATCAACACAATAATTAATTCATGTTATTGAGTAGAAGATATTTCCAATATTTTATTGCTTCAGTTCAGGAAGTATGAAATCACACTGGTTCCTATCTATATCCTGTAGCAGACATATATACACTATGTACAGAGACACTGGTTTGTTCTAACTACAGTGATCATTTGGTGATGATGACACTTTTTGCATCTTAAGTCACAGAAGTCATCTTTGTATTCAGAGATTACTTTCTATAGGCTAGTGTCATATATGAACTGAGCTCTGTAAATTACTTCTAGTCAAAGTCATTGAAAGGCTTATCAGTTCTTCTGGGCTCATTGTAATTGTCCCCAAAAGTTATTCCTTTTTTATTATTTCTTGGTGAAAGAGAAATGATCTTCTAATGAAGGTTTAAAAATTTATAAATATAGCCATGTTAATTACAATCAACAAGCATTTATTTAGTATCTCCTGAGTCTAAAACATATTACCACATCATTCTCTCTCTTTCTGTAATAGATATAGATATAGATATAATTGATTTATAATTTATAGTACAGCTTCAGAAACAGAACACAAAAACATTGTCAGTTTAAAATTTTTATTTATTAGATTTGATTTTTAGCAAGACACCGTAGCATTATATCTGTCATTTCACAGAAATATAACATTTGTGACAGACTATATGTTCAAGAAATGGGATTTAGGATGATATCCAAATAGGAGACATCTTCCTTGACCTTTCTCTCCCACAGCTGTGTCTCTCCTGCTCTTTCATCCTATGCTTGATCCAACAGCCCTTCATGTCAAATCAGTATATTTTTGTGCTAAAAATAGGCTCATTTTCCTTGCTGAAGTAGATTATTTAGGAAGTAGAAAGTGTATTTGGCTTACAAGAATCTTTGCTGAGTTTCCTTTCTACTACATAGCATTGGCCTTATTTTTTACATTGTGGGGGATGGGGGGATGGGGAAAGACCAAATTTTATGTAAGTTTCTTCAGTTTTAGCCCCACCAATTGATTGTAAACCTTTAGAAATAGAATGCAAAAACAAACAAAAAAACATGCAAACAAAAACATTTTCTGTTTAAAATGTTTAATTAGATTTATTTATTATATTTGCAATACACATATTGACACATTTTGATTGTTCTCTCCCCTCCTCTCCCTTTTCTCCCTCCCAACCCTTTCAAGCCTTCTCCTTACCATTAACCTTCCCAGTTTCATGATGTTAGGCTTTGCTTTGAGACACACTCAAATCAGTGGCTTACATATTATCATTGAATTTGAGGTTATCTATTGGAATCTGGTGTGGTCACTAGTAGGTATACTCCCCATCTCTGAAATTTCTAGTAGCAAATAGTTTAGTAGTTAAGACTTGGACCTGTTCAGTTCTTCTTTCTTCTATGCCTACCTGTTGAAAATCTTATTCTTCTACAGCCTCAGTGTAGGCATCTGCAGTCACCATCAGTTCAGGATTGCAATGCCTGGGTCATGCTGGGAAAATGGGGAAGCTAAACTGTTTTTTGTATTTTTCAGGTTTATATTCTTTGATCCATTTCTTCTGTCACATTCTCTGAATCTGGGAGGGGTTGTTACAATTGTTTGGGTTAGTAATAAGACATCATTCAATAGGTTCTATGTCCCAGTATAGGGGACTACCAGGGCCAGGAAGCAGAACTGGGTGGGTTGGTGAGCAGGAGGAAGGGGAGGAGATAGGAGGTTTTTGGAGGGGAAACTAGGAAAGGGGATAACATTTGAAATGTAAATAAAGAAAATTTCTAATGAAAAAAAATGTTGGGAGGCACAATACCCACCTGTGAATAAGCGGGGGGGGGGGGAAGACATTATTCATTACTTGGTCTCAGGATCTTGTGCAGGCATCAGTCACTGCACTGACCATTTTCACTGGAAGGAACATTGTCTGGTTAAGGCTGAGAGTAGTTTGTCAGTGAGTATAAATGTAATATTTAGAAGGCATTTTTGCACTATGCCAGAATAGCTGAAGGATAACATTCAGGTTCCTCTCTATATGTACAAAAGATTTTAAAATAAATAATTTTGTCAGTACATTTTTGAACTCCATTCTGTTTTTAAAATGATACATAATTTTAAATGACTTTCAAATATTTAAAGTTGGGTTGTGTAGATATCTGAGGGGTAAAATGCTTTGTGCATATACATGAGGACCTGTGCTTGTAACCCTAGCATTCACACAATACACCAAACATAGCAGTGTTTGTCACTAATGCTGGGGGGCATGGAGACAGCAGAATCTGTGAAGCTTCCTGGGCACTGATTTACTTGAAATAACAAGGTATAGGGGTCAGGAGAAACATTGTTTCAGACATTAGGTGTAGAATTAATGAAGAAGACACTTAATTGTGAAGTTTTCTCTACATACACTCATGTACGTGCTCACACAAACACACACACAAACATTGAGAGGCTAAGAAAGCTTTTATTTATGATTTAGACTGATAATTCTACAAAGCATAAAATAACCTGTAAATGAACTGAGAAAATGTATTTTATAATCACAGAATATTTTACATAGTGTAAAAAAGCAGGGAAAATCTTTTTCATTTAAGTTTCATTTTATACCTTTAAAGGCAAAAATAAAAGTTTAAATACTGATGAAGTTTGAAAGGATCCAGAGTAATGACAATGGTTTTGTTTAAAAGTTGCTGTGTAATAACTTTCACTTTATCTTAAGTTGCATCCATTTTAAATTGGAATTTGAAATCTCATGAATATCAGAATAAATAAGAAACATTAATTGATTATTATGGTTCATGATTGCAATCCCATTTTAATTTAATATTTTATCCTCTTGTGCTATATGTGTGTGTGTGTGTGTGTGTGTGTGTGTGTGTGTGTGTGTGTGTGTGTGTGTTGTACGGTATATATGTTTGTAAGCATCTAGCGGCCCATTCCTGCTGCTCATATGGAGGACATAGATGAGGTTTTAATGTGTTCTTCTATCACTCTTCTCCTTATAGAGACAATTTCTCTGAACCTGATGCTTAGCAGTTGGTTAGCTGGGTTAACCAGCATGTTACAGGAATTCTTCAGTTTTCAGTTTCCAGTTTCCAGTATTGGGGTTATAGTCATGCCTTTTGCCTAATTCTTCATACAGGGATCCCAAAGCTCATGTCCCCATGCTTACTGAACAAACACTCTACCTACTGAGCAACTATTCAGCTTTTTGAAATATTTTATTAACCAGAAGTATTTAAATTATTTTAGTTGCATTGTAAGTTTAAATGCTGTTACAAGAAAACATAACTTAAATTCTTAAAAGTACAAATAAAAGTAAATATTATATATTACTAATGTTATTCAATTTTACAGTTTTGAAAATTGAAGAAAGAGTCTCACTTATTAAGCAGGTGCTCAACCACTAAATCACATGTCAGACTTCTAATGATTTTGAAAAAAAAAAACCCAAAAAAACAGAAAAACCTCTTATGAGTGTGGTAGTGTGGTATTGATGTAGTTTCTTTAGGTATGATAATTTGTTCCACAAGTTTGCAAAGTATGATTTCTGTATGCTGTGGTTTAGGCAAATTCAGTTTCTTAGAAAGTAACTTCATAAAGATCACGTGTAAACTAATGTGGTAAATCACTCATAGCCTAACAGCAAATACGACTCTTTCCCCATCGGTGTGTTAGGAGATAATAATTTCGGAGCGCAGTGTTAACTTCTGTTCTGTTTTTTTTTTTTTTTTTTTTTTTTTCTGGATTAGAGTACAATGATAAAAATAATAACTAATTTAAAATAATTAGTTCATGGACTCATATGAATGTCTATAATAGGAAAGAGAAGAACATGTAGCTGCAGGGGAAACAGTCTTAATGAAGAAGCAATCCATAAAAGAAGCAGTTTTCTAAGATTTTGCTGTATGGTGTGAAGTGTGAAATCTAATCTTATATCACCATAGTCTCGTCAGTGAAATTTTCAATTCTTACTTGAGGTACACTCATTTCTAATAACTGAAATTTAGTGAATATTAATTCTTAGCTAAAACAGTGATCATATTTTAATTCTCTCATGTTCTTATCAGTGTATTCAATTTTTTAGTGTCAATCTTTACCAATTTATTTCATAGAGTTATTTGTTTATTTGTTTTCCTTCTTTGGACCTTGGTCAATAACTGCCATAGAATTTTGCTTTGTGTTTTTACCGGTAGCTCTACATGGCAAAGTAAAAATAATGCTGCTATCACGAATGCAAATATTGAAATATAATGGTTTAACTTTATGGCAGGAAGCAGTTTCATTGTGAGGTTTAGACCTTTCTTCAAAGTGAACAGGAAGATGCGGCAGATGTCCTGTGGCTCTGGAGATGCCATTTCTGCTTGTTAGGTGTACTGATATTTGTATCAGGACTTTGGTTATTTGTAGGTTTTTCTTTCTTCCTCCTTTATTGCTTTCCCACCCTTTCAACCCCCTACGACTAGATAGGAGAGGAAAAAAATGATAGAAGGGATGGGGCAACATTATCATTAGACTAATTTCTGCTGATTAGGCACGTTGATTTCCTTGGGCAAGTTTGATCTTTGCCATCAGGATATCTAATTTTTTCTTCTTCTCCTTTCTTTGCATACTACTACTTAATGAACAATGAACATTAGCAACTAACTACCAAGCAACAATACATACTGCCTCTCAGGATCTAATATACCCTCTGAAAATTTCCCAAAATTATAAACAATCTCAAAATCTACCTGTAGCTGACAAAACCTTCCTAGAGTAGGTATGGCCTTTTTGGAAGAAGTACATCCCTGTGAGACAGTCTCCTTCTACTGCCTTTACATCAAGACATAGAACTATCAGCTCCTTTTCCAGTACCATGTCTGCTCATAGGCTGTCATACCTCTTGCCCCATAATAATGGACTGAATGTCTGAATCTGTAAGCTAGCCCCAACTAAATGTTGTCCTTTATAAGTGTTGATTTGGACAATATAACTCTTCACAGCAATGGGAACTTTAAAGGCAGACTCCTATGCATCCATCATGCAGAACATAGTTGAGAGTTTCAAAAAAAAAAAAAAAAAAAAAAAAAAAAAACCTGGATCCAGGATCAGAAAGATGTTATGAGCTTAAATGAAATTTTGGAATAACCTAGTTAGACAAAAAGACATCAAAACAATAATTATGAAGAAAAATACGACCATAAAACCCATTGAACAGCATTAAATGAGACAATTCTGTGTTTTGAGTGTTCCAGAAGGAGATGAGAATCACAGGAAACATAATCAATGAAGTAATTGTTGAAAATCTCCCATACCTTTATAAAAAGATATTCGTGCCCAGAATATTCAATGACTATTAAAATAAAACAGATGTGACACTCTTGGTAGCATATAATGCTCAAATTGTCAAAAGCAACAGTCAAAATGACAATTGCAGCAAACAGAACAAAAACAAAAGCCAAATAATAATCCAGACACGTACCAGGGAATGCTTTCAGATCAATGACCAACAGCAGGCTTTCAAGCAGAAATTGCAAAAGCCAGAAAAGAAACATTTTAGCAGTAGTTATTCCTCTCCATATTTCCTTTCCTACACTGACTTCCTGTTTCATACTTTTATTTAACATTTCCTGTTCTGTTTTCACCCTTTAACTCTTTTTTAAATAATAATTTTCATAGCATATATTGTGATCATAGTTTCTCCTTTACCAACTCCTCCAAGATCCTCAACCATCTTTACCCTCCCAAGTCTAAACTCTCTCTCTCTCTCTCTCTCTCTCACACACACACACACACACACATACATACTCAGACAATAAATCTATAATTTAAAAAAGGTAAACACACCACACAAACACAAACACACACACACACACACACACACACACACTTCACTTGTATTCCTTCTCCACTGTCATGTAAGTCATACCTCCATAGCCCCTTCCTAGTTTAATGACCTCATAATATTTTAGTGTTCCTGAATCTAGGAGCAACACATATCTGAAAATCTAAACATTCGACTCTTAACCCAAGTGACAGAAAATATGACATGTTTGTCAAGCTATGAACTTTTCAGTCTATAAAAACAGCCCTTACATGACAGTGACACAAAACTCATGGAACTCAAATACTATTTTCTTTCTGTTGGTATATAAGGGGAACATCACAAGATAAAACTCATAGATAGAACTATGTAAGAAGGACAAAAAAATCTGTGTCCAAATAGACACAGGCCATAGGTTCTAGGATAAAACCCATCGCTATTATCTTTCCAAGTGAACATGGTCTTAAACTGACACCTCCCAAATACTGTTATAATCATAGACTAAAATGCCATAGTGTGAAAATCCAGTCATCTAATAAAATACTTAAATGTCAAAATTGAAAACTGTGTTTGACATATTTTGTATTAATTTTGTGTTAT
>NC_034593.1:65191021-65214271 GCF_900095145.1 Mus pahari
TATTTTGTTTTCTTTGAATTTATTATACATGTATAAAAATTATGTTGGTCATATTTATCTCTGAGTCCATCCCTTTAACTCTCCTACCCTTGACATGTCTCCCACACCCTCCCAACTTCATATCTATTTTTCTTAAACCAAGTAAGTCTAATTAGTGTTGTTCACATGCACATGTGTGTAAGGTCATCAGTAAGGTAGGACAATCCTATCAATATTTCAGTGTTGCCCCTACCCCTGACAAAGGATAGCTCTCCCTCCAGCAGCATTCTCTCTGTGTTAACTTCTCAGGTTAGGGGTAAGACAACTAGCATCTCTCCCTATCCATGCTATAATATTGAACTCTTGTTCTAGGAGACATTTTATATGGGTTACAGATGTATGATTTGAGTTCCTGTGTGCAGTAGCCATATATGTACAACAGTCGTCCACACTCAGTAGCACTTAAATTCTTTCTGCCTCCAGTTCCATGATATTCCATGAGCCATGTGATATGGGAGTGTGATATAGATGTCCCAACTATGCAAAAGCATGTGCAGACATATGCATGCATGCGTGCTCACACACACATACACACACAAACATACACACACACACATGCACGCACATCAGATTTTTTTATTCTCAGTAGTTTGAACACTTACACATCTCTACATTGTGGCATTATCTTCTGCCACAATAAGAATCTCTGACAAATATTGAGGCTAGTGCAAATCTACATATATAAATGTAAATATCTAGAAGGAAAATTTTTTAAATGACCATTTAGAAAAGGACATTGATAAGCTCCCTTTAGGGTCTATAGTTTTCTACCCATAGGTTTTTCCCAATGTTTGCAGTTTCAGGCTTGAATTCCCTTCAGTGGAACAGGTCTTAAATACAACCAAGAGAATATTTAGTTACTACTATAACCATCATGTCATCGATGCACTAAAGACCACATTTTCCTGGCATATCAGTGTTGTAGTATGTAGGGTACTGTGTTAGTTATGACCACTGATATCTTTTCCCTCCTAACAACCTAAAGTTTATATTTTAGTACTGTAAAATGAAGCCAGCAAGAGGAAAATTTCTAGGTTACTTTAAGATTGATTTCTCTATGTTCTTAAATTCTCTCTCTCTCTCTCTCTCTCTCTCTCTCTCTCTCTCTCTCTCTCTCTCTGTGTGTGTGTGTGTGTGTGTGTGTGTATGTGTTAGCACTAGGCATGTACCCTCTTCTTTTAATGGGCAACTAATAACAAGAGTCTGTCTTGGTTTGGGATGCCACCATGTTCTCTCTAATGAATTACTCATAGAAAGGTAACCTGTGCTAGGCACTGAGATTTTTGTTTAATACTCTTTATGCTCTATGATAAAAGTCATGAAAAAGGGTAAGGATGGAGGAAGCATGCCTCAACATAATGAAGGCATATATGACAAACCTATAACCAACATAATGAAAATTGAGAGTCATTAAATGAGTTTCACTGAGATCCAGAACAAGCAAAGTTGTTTATTCTCTCATTACAATCACTTGCAGTGCTTGAAATCTCAACTACAGCAAAAAGTCAAAAGAAGGCAATACAGGTTAGAAAGAAAGATGTTTAAACATCCTTACTTGCTAATAATTTGATCATCTTCTTAAGCTGATAAACACATTCGGCAAAATAGAGGAATAACAAGGAAATCAATTGCATGCATATTTTTAAAAATCCTGGAAACAACCTCTTTGAAATTAGAGGCAAAACAAACAAATAAACAAGGCAAATCTGGGCATAAATTTAATCAAGAGGCAAAACAGTTGTTCTCTGCAATGAAACTCTTACAGTAGTGCTGAGATAATTGAAGTGTTCAGCAGAAGATGGAAAGACCTCCTGTGCTTATGGGTTGGAAGGATTAATACTAACAATGGCAAACATCCTAAGAGCACTCTACACACTCATGGGCCACTTCAATTTAAATGAAAAAATACTATTCCCAAAGAGAATAATTTTATTAGCCATTTTAAAAATTATTTTATAAATGCAGAAAATGTGTTTTGATCAATTCCACCCTCGTTTCTTCCTTCAAGCTAAACTTATAGTGAGAAAAAAGTTAACATAAATAATTATTTGTTAAATCTTTGTTTACTAATATGTAACATTTATAAAAAGTTTTGTTAAATTTGAATGAGATTCATTAAATTCTGTAACAGAAGATTGAACATATGAATGGATGATGTCTATTAAAGTTTAACTCATAGAACTATAATAAACCTTGTTAAAATTTTCCCATGTAATTTTGTGAAAGTTTTTCTTTGAACAGACAAGGTAAAAGACTTGGAAGCCAATGGACTGAGGTGACTTTTGCGGTCACTGATATTCCAAGAACCCCTGTTTATTCTCATATCCATGAGCTACCACTGAGACTTCACTAGTTTGCTTATCAAAACAGCCCCTTCCTTTGTTCATTTTTATTCTCCCTGTAAAGATAAAATATAGATATATAAAGAAAATCTATGTGGAGACTGAAGATGTAGAATACAATCACAGCCTTAGGTACAAACACTCAGTTGACACACAATGTGCCAAAGAAGTAGGTATTTGTCTTTTAGTTGTGAAAGCAAAGAAAAATTTGCCTGTGACTTTTGTGTTTGAAATAAAAAATTGTAATTTTCTTTGCATGACAGATTTTGCTTTTCCTCTCTAAAAAATAGCATATGGGCAATGTTATTTCCTTCATAGGTTTGATTGAAAAGAAGGCAATTCATTACCATAAAGAGTCAATACAGATAAAATTTAATTTTTGTTTATATGCATGATCCATATGCCTTTGTGTTGGGTGAGTACATGCTATGATACATGTAGAAATCAGAGGACAACCTAAGCAACAAGCTGAAGCACCTAACTTCTTTGAGGCAGGGTTCTTGTTTGCTGCTGTATACACTAAGCAAGGTGAACTTCTGGGGATTTTTCTGGTTCTACCTTTCTAATCAGTTTAGAAACCTAGGCTTATAGTTACCTGCTACAGTACATGGCTTAGCATGTGTTCTAGGGACTGAAACTTGGGTCTTTACTTTTATATGGCAAGTGCTTTACTCACTGAGCCTCACCTCTGTCCCAGGGAAATCTGTTTAAAGCTCTTGGTCTATAAGATATACTCAATAAGAATGACAAATACTATGTTGTTTGAATACCATTAATATTTTTGTGTAATTCAATGGATTTTAAGGATAGTATTTTATCTATTATCCAACAGATGTTTTTAAGTTTTATATAAATCTGACATAGCTGTCAGCAATAGTAATGAATTTAACTTTGTATGATTGAGTACTAGTATACTCTTCACATTTTAGCAGAACGATATTATTTATTTTTTATTTTTTATTTTTATACAGGGTTTCTCTATGTAGCCCTGGGTATCCTGAAACTCACTCTGTAGACCAGGCTGGCCTTGAATTCAGAAATCTGCCTGCATCTGCCTCCCAAATTCTGGGATTAAAGGTGTGTGTCACCACGCCCAGCAATTCATTATTTTCTATTCATACTTTTATATTCATTTAGTTTTGTTCAGTTCTTCAGTAGGCGCTCAGAATGTTTACTTGTTTTGTTGGTTTTGTTTTGTTTTGTTTTTATGCCAAATAACAGGATTTCCTTATAGTGAATTTTACATTTATCTTATTCTCAACATTATTTTGAAATAGTCATTTTTTAATGTGTCTCATAACTATTTATTTATAAATCACTTAAAAAATCAGTTTAGCTGGGCAGTGGTGGCACATGCCTTTAATCCCAGCACTTGAGAGGCAGAGGCAGGCAGATTTCTGAGTTCGAGGCCAGCCTGGTCTACAGAGTGATTTCCTGAATATCCAGGGCTATACAGAGGAACCCTGTCTTGGAAAAAAAAAAAAAAAAAACCAACAACAACAACAACCACAAAAAAAAATCTGTTTGATTTTCAAATTTGTCCACAATCTGGTTTTATAGAACTTTCATGTTTTGATCTTCTTTTGTTAGTGTCTGTCCTTCATGACAACCAGGGAGGGCATGCTTAGTCCTGCTTAATTTTCTAATTCATCTGTGATTGCATAGGGAAATAATGTTTCTCAAGGTATTAGATAAGTGAAATAAAAAAAAAATAGATCCAGTAGCACATGGCATTAAAATATCAATTTTTCTACTTATCTTCTTGTATTGTGTCCATGTGTCATTCAAATACCAATTTCTCTTAATAGTTTTTTTTTCTAGTACTCTGTCCTGAATACCATTATATTTTTTAGAAAAATAGAAAAATATTTTATAAATTTGAAAAAGCTTTCTTGCAAATTTAAATATAATTTAGGTATAGTATACTTTAGATTATAAAAATGTTCCAAATTTGACAAAGGTCACCCTTTTATGTGTAAGTTTGAACTAAAATTCCTATCATTCATTAAATTACAGACAAGCTTGATTGTTAGATTACCTTAATCTCTTTTCTCTAGCCCATATTGTACTGAATTTATTAATTCCCTGATTTAGTATTATTTATCAGCTTACCAAATATGTAATCCATAATGTTTCTATCTAACTGTCCTGCTCTTCTAAAAACGACAGTCTTTGTTCCAAAAATTCCTGAATTTAAAAATTTTTTTCCTCCATAAGATTCATACATTATCCCCTCTTCGCCTATAAAGAGAAAAACTGTTTTCTTAAATATTGCCACTATTTTGAATATTCATCTACCTTTTTTAAGATCTCTCCTACAGGGGATACTTAAATCAATATTTAAATTTTGCAAATGTTTTCTCCTGTTGATCTGCTTATTGTAGTATTATTGCAGAGAACTAGCTATGATGTAGAAATAAAAGGAAAGCCATTCCAACAGGCTCTTGCATATATTCACACTTGAAAGAGTAATTTGTTAATGACTGAGAGTCTGATCAGACATTCTTGGTGTCCTCATTTCAACTTTCCATAATGAAACAAGTTTTATGTTGCAGAAAAATGTCCCCTGAGTGATAGCTTATCTGTGTATATTTCCAATCTATTTATTAATGGGTTTTGTGGCCTAAGTTATCAACACATTTTTTTTTTTCAAAATGAAACTCAAGCTTATGACATAAATACGTAGACTAGCTGAACCATAATGGATTAGTCATGATTCCTTCGTGACTAAGGTGAGGGAAAATTTGCTTCAAGTAAATGAATGGCTTTGCAGAGCATGCAAAATTTGTCAAGAACCTAATGTCGATGGTAATCTGAGTGAAGAGCACTTGCTGTTGGGTTTAAAAGTGTGAAAATAACATAGGCATTGTAAAAGAAACTTAAATGTAATGCTTAAATCCTGAATTTTCATTAAAACCAACTTCCTGGGTAGTAGAAAGAGCAGTCTAAAAAGTGAAGGAAATTATCTAGCATCCTAATTATGAACATATTCTTTTGAACTTCGGGCTCTAGTAGCTTTTTAAACAGCTGCTCTTCACACACATTAATTCTTAGAAACTGTCCCCTTTCATGGTAGGTTATACATGAACTTTGAATATTTCACAAGAAAATACATGTTCCATCCTATAAAGACTATTATTATGTGTTCTATAACTTTTTTCTTAAGGAGACATAGACAAATACTTCTATTGACAAGATAGGAGACCAGGACAACTGCACCCAAGTGTACCTTAGTGAACCATTGACTTTTTCTGTGTTTATTTCTAAGAGAGTGTACAAGAAATTACTCATGGCAAAATAAGTAAGATAAAGGCAGCTGTATTACCTAAAAGTCTATTTCAATCTGGGCGATGAGACATGGAAGCTTCTTTTCTTGAGTTCACTGTGTAACCTGCAGACAACTGCACTAGCTAGAAAATGTCCTTTTCCCAGCAACTGGGACTGCCTCTATAGACTTGGGGAAGATGCTTATAAATCTAATATTCTTATGGGTCTCTTGAGATCTGGAAGTTGTATTTACGTCGTGAGTCTTTTTATTTTTAGATTTATTTTTATTGTATGTGTATGAATGTCTTTTCTGTAAATATGTTTATATGTATGTTGCATATTTGCCTGGTGACTGTAGACATCAACCATTCATAATGGCTCAAGGGACATCTAAATAAAAACAAAGATACGAAAAAACCAAATAACCTCTTGCTCTTATGTAGCTATTGTTATTATTGTTGTTGTTATTATTATTATTATTATTATCAAATCCTTTTTTACAGGCCAGCTGTTATACCCATCCTGGTCCACCCTCTGACAGTTCCTTATCCTATTCCCCATTTCCCCTCCCTCATCTCCAAGAGAATGTCCCTACCCCTCCCCACCCCACCCCTCCTTCCCTGTCCCTGGGCCTCAAGTATCTAGAGGATTGGGTGCTAGGTAATTGTTGTTTTATAGGCTTACTACCGAATGAGCTCAACCTTTCTAGTTCATTTTAAACTCTGGCTGGATGGTTCAACTCAGCTGTTCTGGCTCAAACTCCTTTCCAACTAACTGACTCAAATTGACCTCTCTCAGCTTCTGATGGAATTGTTCAACTTGAAAAAACTGCCTCTGACTTACAGACCAAACTGCTACAAACTGAACTACTCCTAACTTAACTAATCTGAACTCAACTGAATTCACTTGAACTCCACTGCATTGCCTGAACTCAACTGAACTGCACTCACCCCTGTTCCATACATATTCCATATACCTTACAGCACAGATCGTCTTGGTCTTGCTTATCCTCTAAATATGTGTTCTCTGTAAGTTCCCTGCACAGACACCTGATTGATGGAAGATCTTGCAACTTTGGAAGATTATACTGAATAATAGTCTTATCTATAAGTCCTAAAATTTACTCTCTCTATATATGTATTTATAAAGCATATCAACTGCAGCATGATATAGCATGGAATGACGCTGTATTACAATAGGATAGAATCAAGTTAAATTATAGCATAAGGTAATATTTCACACCTTTTAGATGCTTTGCAGTTGGAAAAGTGTGTTTTATTATGAAATATGAGACCTGATTTCATCCTTCAAGAGCACCAGACTAAGTGGCCAGATAAAGTGTTCTTATTGACATATACATGGAAGGAATTTATCATATGTGCATTTACCTTATCCTTATGCTGTGCATATTGCTAGGTACTAAGGTTAAAATAATAAAATGATGCCTCTTCTGTCAAGGAGTTCTGTAGAGGTGACTGACATGGAGATAGTAATGGAAATGCAATATGATTGAAGTATTTGTGTCTTGGACTCTTACATAATGGACCCTCTATAGTTAAAAGATCTGACAGTAATCCCATTCTGGAATAGAGAAAAGCTGAATCCCTGAGACTGAGGAGAAACTTTCAAACTAAGAAGAGAATTCACAGTTTTCTAGGCTTTTCTCAATGTGTGCGTTTCTGGTTTTTGTTCCATCCTGTTTATGACTTTGTAAGACTACCCCTGGGAAGGAGGGACAGACAGACCTAAAGAATTCCCTAACAGTTCTGACTAAACTGTAAGTTTTTATTTAACAATTTCTTATTCTCAGTTTCACTATAAATATAAGAAAATGAAGGCGGTATGTAGCAGGTTTATGGAGCTAGGATCTACATAGCATAATGAATATGAGATCAAGATAGAGTCGAATTTAACATCTGTACTGCTGGTTTTGTGTGTCAAATTCTAACAAAGAAAGGAGCCTCCCTTAAGTAAATGCCTCCATGAGGTACAGCTGTAAGGCATTTTCTCAATTAGTGATCAAGGGTGGGAGGGCCCATTGTGGGTGGTGCCATCCCTGGTCTGGTTGTTCTGGGTTCTATAAGAAAGCAAGCTGAGCAAGCCAAGGGAAGCAAGCCAATAACTAATAGCCCTCCATGGCCTCTGCATCAGCTCCTGCTTTCCAACCTGCTTGAATTACAGTCCTTTGGTAATGAACAGCAATGTGAAATTTTAAGCTGAATAAACCCTTTTCTTCCCAACTTGCTTCTTGGTCATGATGTTTTGTGCAAGAATAGAAGCCCTGACTAAGACATGCTATTAGGAGAAATTGAAAGTGATGGATAAAAGATGCTGATGGGAAAAGAAATGCACTAAGAGATGTTTCTGAGGCCTAAAGGTGTTTTAAATAGCATCCTAAAAGGGGCACCTAGAATTGGAGGTCTTCATATCAGAAACTTCATAGCATATTTGTGTAAATCCAAGAAAAGGCTGTGACTCAAGTGATATTTAAACTGCTTGGCTTTCCCTTAATTAACCATTTTCACTTTGAACTGAACTGTGCATGTCTGTTGCTTTGTGCGGAGAATACTGGAATCTTAGAAGGGAGGTTTCAGAATTTCTGTTTATGAACTCTAAAATGTTGATACAGTTTTAGATCCTCTTTGAATTAACCATCCCTCCATTATTATATAGAATGCAATCCTACCATCTGTGTCCTAAAACTTTATTTTTCTGGTTATTCAACTGCTGGGTTTCTATACTTTGTAAATTTAGTAAGTTGTTCCTGTATAATTCTCAAGCTCACACTGTAGGAATATTACAACCTGCTATGTTTATCATTAAAAATCATTCCAAAAATTTTAGATGACACTATTTTGTTAATCCTTTATCTCCCAATCAAAATACCTAGAATTCAACTGTATATAGCATGGTACTGTTTTTTGTTTGTTTGTTTGTTTGTTTGTTTTGTTTTGCTTTTTGTTTTTTATCTTTGATAATTTCAGCCACAAAGGTCCTGATGACTATTCTGTCTAATTACAGGGACAAATTTAATCTTATTTAAAAGTCATATGTGTAAATGGTTACCTTTATAAAACCAATATTTCAATTACTTGACTTCTAGCAGCATGTTTTCCTATTGTTTCCCAGTTTGTCATGTACTTTGCTCGATGTCTCTATTTCCTCGTATAGTCACTCATTTCTTAAGCTGTCAGTCATTACTGATTATGATTATACTCATTTTACTTTTTGGCTATTGACCCATTTTGATAGTGGATTTAACAAACATATGAAGAGGAACAATTTGGTTTCATTTGTTTTTGAATTGGGTTAATAGTTTAATATATTTCAGTCCATGTTTCTTTGAATTTGTTACTTTGAGTTTGTGGCAGGACATGATAGGAGAAATGTGCACTTAAGCAAAAACTTTTGTGAGTGACTGGAGACCAGGGAAGAAAAACAAGAGCCTGAGTTCCTAATGTTTCCTTTCAGGCGATGCCTCCAGCAATTTGAGGCCCTTTTCCAGAGCATCATCTCTTAAAACTTGCTCTGTCTCCTGAGATTACTTGGATCAAGACCAAATCATTAAGAGTTGGAGCAATTATTCCTAAGGCAGTAACCATATTAGTATGTTTATTAAGTCTAAGGAGACTGATATTCTGCTATGTCTGTGTGACCTCTCTGGGATTCTGTCTGATCCTCAGGAAAATGGGAAATTTTCATAAAATAAATGATCACATCTACTTGGGTTCTCATTCAACTTCATGATGACTTTCTTAGTTGATACCACAGTATCTTATGAAATAAAATAAAAATAAATATAATTTGTAGTTATTTTCTGTCTTTGTTCATTTGTGTGTATGTGTGTGTGTGTGTGTGTGTGTGTCTGTGTGTGTGTATGTGTGAGCCTCATTGCATGCATGTGTGACATCTTAGAGCAGCATAAAAATGCAGCAAAAGGGAATGAGTACTGTCAAGATGACCTTTTGTAGAAGAGTATAACTTTTTACATGGAAAGAGAAAGGACAGTACTAAAACATAGCACACCTTTGAGTGATCAACACAAACAATAGAGAGGGAACCCACTGGTGAGTAACAGGACAATGCTACTATTTCTTGCTGCTTTTTATTCTGTTCATGACACAACTGAAGCCACATAAATTACTTTCTAAAGCTGCAAATGTTTCTCTTTTTAAAGAGATTCATCATCTATGACTCTGACTTCATGTACTGAAATGAATGGAATCAATTGAATACTCTACAATAATGCTGAACAAAAATTACCTGTTTGAGACAATAACCTTTTCCAAACAGTATAATAATTGAAATGCTATCCTGCTACATGGAAATCATGACACTCTAATTTCCTCTTCATTCTGTATGAGGCTTCAGAATGTCTCAGCGATACGAAGAATAAATACATTTAATATTTTCAGTTTTACTTTCATCACCTTAAGCTAGGTAATATATTTCTATTATTCAGATTCTCAGGAGTAATACATCATGATACTTTTAAAAATTAATTTAGGAACTATTAATGATGTAATTATTTTAAGAACTTTAGCTGAAAGTACACATTCATATTTACAAATGTAAATACATACTGTAAGTAAACCTACATACATAGACAACTCATGAATATTTGTGTGCATGTTTGAAAATCAACACAAATTCAAAATGTCAAGTACATTATAGAGTGTCCTGTTCTGTGTCATGCTGCTATAAGAGACTATCACAAACTATGTCATTAATACAAAATACAAAACACATATATATATATATATATATATATATATATATATATTTAGTATATATATATACTAAATGTTGAAAAGTCAAATTGAAGCCTTTCACAACCTGCTGTCCTTCTTTCCTCAGAAAGCATCACATAATGAAAAAAATACACATGGCATTTGGGGAAAAGTGAACTTCTGGCTTCCAGTACTTTTATGATAAACATTAATCCATTAATGAAAATAAAATGCTATTGACACAAAATGGTCACTTATGTATCACATGCAAACATTGTTGATGAGGATTACATTTGGAAATGATGTTTGCTTGGGGACATTTTCAAACCATACACAATAAACAGCAATTCCTATTAGTTGTAGAGTTCACAATAAGTCTGCTGAACACAATCACTTTCACACATTGTATCCAAATTACAAGAAGTTCAAGGACTCAGCCAAAGTGGACAGTGGAATAATTCAGGCTCCAATTTGCCTTAGAGCAATGTCCTCATGAAGTTGATTGTTCTCATGGGGCAATATCTTCCTACTCAATACGTACATCCCAATAGAGTGGGAACCAGGAAAGTAGTAAGGTTAATCAAAGCTGACTTAGCTAAGTGTCATGTAGTCAGTGGAAACAGAGAGTAGTTGGAAAATAACAAAACTGAATAGTTCCTGCCAAAACTTGTATATGAAAATTGAATATTAGCATTGCATTTCTTACTCCAAATACTTTTTTCTAATTATAACTACCCCTTGACTACAACTTAAATGTTTCGAGAGTATAAAAAATAACCCAAGGTCAAAAAGTCTATTACATATCAAATATATGTCATTAATTTCCTTTCATTTTTCACATAGACAGTAGATAGTGTGAGTGAAAGATGATGAAAGATTACTATTCCAGTCAATGTAATAAATTATGTAAGATTGGTGTGGTCATAGAAGACTGTTTTTATTAATTAATAATGAAAGCAAATGGTATTGAGAGATGGCCCCATGGTAGAGTGTTTCTGTTCCCATCAGTTGCTGGAGGAACCCTCCAGAATGACAAGTGGACTGGGCACCAGTTTCTGAATGTAGCACTGCTTTTTGTCTTTTGGTCAGCTGTGTCTGTAAATGCCTGTGAACCATGAAGCCTCAAGATCCTGGCCAATCTAGTCAGTGTTGTTAGGTAGTTTTGAGTGCATACTCCCTCTCCTGGTAAGGACTTCAGGTTATATTAGTTGGTTGGCCATTCTCACTAGCTCTGAGCCATTATTATCTCAGTGATGGGGCATCTTTCAGATAGGACATGTTATTGGTCAAAGACTTTATGGCTGGGTTGGATTCTCGGTCCCATCACCGGGAGCCTACATAGTTACAGAAGATTGCTGGTTCAGGCTCTCTCAGTATGCTCTATCTACTACTAGGAGTCCTCAGTGGAGTCAATCTTGTAGATCCCAGGAAGTTTCTACTGCACTACCCTCCATGCCCCACCCTAAAGTCCTAACTATTTCTGTCATCTCCAGGAATTGTACTCTCTCTCTCCATTACTTCCTCTACTATCTGATTCCTCCTGTTCCAGTCCCCAACCACACTCACAAATGTTCTATTTCCCTTTCTCAGGGATTTCATGTGTGTTTCCCCCCCCCCACCCCCCCAGATTTCTCCTCTTTGAATAACTTGTCTGTATTTGGATTGCAGTGTGATTATCCTTTACTTAACAGCTAATATCCACTTATAAGTGAGCACACATCATGTTGTTTTTCTGGGTCTGGGTTGCCTTGCTCACAGTGATTTAGTTCTTTCTTTATCTTTCTAGTTCCATTTATTTGCTTGCAAATAACAGGATGTCACTTTTCCCAATAGCTAAATAATACTCCATTGTATAAAAATACTACATTTTCATTATCCATTATTGGGTTGAGGAAGAACTAGTTTGTTTCCTGTTTCTGGCTATTATGAATAAAAGTCACCTTGAACATGATTGAGCAAGTGTATTTGTTGATGGGATGGACTTTTTTTTTTTAAGTGGGGTGTATATGCCCAAGAGTGATATAGCTCTATCTTATGGTAACTTTTTATTTTCCAAAACCCAGAAAAAGAAAATATTTCATTGTGAGTGAGAACACTCAAATATATAGGACTATACTTCTGAAAGCCCTTCTCTCTGACATTTTATCCAATAGCTGAAACACAACAATTGAAATATAACTTCTGGCTATAATAAACAAGAATGGGATTGTTCTCATTTCCATCTGTGGTTAAAACAAGTGTTCACAGATAAGAATCACTACTGTGGTTACTGAAACTTTTTGTTATTGTTGTTACTATTTTGCAATTAGGATACCACATTGGGAAACTTGAGCTTACTCCTCAGGGAAGAACTGCAGAAAAAAAAATCATGAACTACCATTGTAACCTGTGTGTCACTTTCTAACATCCACATTGTTGTTCTCTCATAGAATTTCATGTTCTTCTTATAGTCCTTACTGCTGTTCAACCACTTTAATTCATAAGTCATCAACCACCCCAAGCTCTCGAGTTGTGCAGAGATTTCACATTACCCACAGGCATAGAACATATTATTATTGAATCATTCATTGACTAGTGTGATGAAATTTTAGTATGTGTATTTCCTTAAAAGTAATTATATTTCCCACCAAATATACTGCTACCTAGGTTTGAAATTATAGAGGACACAGAAATTATTTGGCTTGAGATTTAGGAGGCAGAGAGGGCATGAGATATATTTCTTCTGTAGCTAAACAGTTGAGCAAGAGAACTCTGTCCAGATGCTGCTATTCAGGAGCCAAGCTCCTTTGTTAGCAAAATGTACTATTGAGCCAGTAGCTACTCCGAGAACTACAGGTCTGTCTCTGGCCTCTTCACCTCCTGAACCAGAGCCACATTTACTTCTATCACCAGAGTTTCTGTTTTTCAGAGCATGAAAATCATTGATGTCTGTGTCTTTGAATACTAAGAACTAATGACCATCTCAGTCTTCCTTGCAAATTCTAACTGGGGCTGGTCCTCCTCACATCACATAACGTCCCTTTCTATCCTGCCATCAACTTGTCTTCGGCCTGCAGGTGCAGTAATAACAGCATCCTTGGAGAGACTCCTTATTCAGATCTGTACTTCTATAAACACAAATCGCAATACAAAATGTTTATGATGCTCATTTGGGAGATCTAGTATTGCTTTCTTCAGGCTTCAACAACTTACATATCTGATCTGAAGTGCTTCCAAGGAATATTGTCTAGAATATGCTTCTCTTTGTTTAAGTTAAACTCTATCTCAGAATCTTGGTTTATTGCATTGAAACAATGTATTATCTTTCATCTTCATACTAATAAGTTTTCTCTTTTAAAAGCTAGCTCCCATATTAAATACATATTCAATTAGAAAAGAAGTTCATGTCCATCCTCTAAGTTACTTTACATGCAATGTATATCACAGTTGCTAGCACACAATGAAGATCCAACAACGTATTCTGTATCCATAAGTTAAATATAGGCACTATTTTAGAAAGTTACTTTTGGGAGCTTTATTATTGATTTTCCCCTTGCTATGACCAAATACCTGACATGAAGTAACCTTAGGGAGGCATGGTTTATTTTGGCTCAGAGTTAGGGAAGATTTGGCAGTGGAAGCTGCACACAGGGATGGTTCAATGTTTCTCTCACTCTTTAGATCAGCAAGTGTCAAGAAAGGAATGCTTGTCGTCGTTGGCTCTTCTCCTTTTGTTCAATCTGGGATCTTAGATACTAAGACAGCACATGCACAGTCACATGAGTATTCCCTGTTCTGGTAAATCTCCTTGGAAACACAAATGTAGACAAACATAGAAACTCTTATCTGAAGCAAACCCAAATCCAGTCATACTGACTTCGAAGAGTCCTTATCACAAAAGCTCCATAAACAAAGCATTTCAGAGAAGACTTCTCAGCAAAGACTATTGGCAATATTAAAGTTGATAAGTGTTAACTGAGGGAGGTTGAAAATAGAGGAAAAATAAACAAGAAATATGGGCAACAAAGCTTAAGTAGGGTAATTTACATAGCAATGAATCTGAGGAAAAAGAAGGAAGAACTAGAAGATAAAAAGAATTCAATTTTGAAATGAGCAGGGGACTTCCTTTCTGATGGTGTGTTTAATAGTGCCAGAGGTTCTAGGCAGGCTGAAGAGGGAATAAAGTGTCAATAATCTTACCCAGCCATGGACTTTGCCATAATACTGACATGCCAGATAAGATGTACCCACTAGTAAATCTACTCTTGTGTGGAACTAAGAACTGTCTGATTGGCTTTGAAGCCTGCTCCAAAGGAGGGAATCCCATTCCTATTATGATACTGTGATCTTGATCAGAATCTGGTGACTCTGGAGGTCACAAGCCTTTGGGTAGGACCTTGTAGACTTGGTTTTTACCAACTAGTCATGCTGTTGTCTTCTAAATATTCATGTTAATATTCATATATTGGGTTGTTCTTCACCTTGGAGAGAGAAGTTTCATTTGTATATTTTATATATTTTATAATCCTAGCAAATAAAGCATCACGCACCAACATTATCTAGACCCACAACCTATACAATGTTTCTATATTATATTATATAGATATTCAGAAGAGAAGCTTTAGAGTGTCATATTATATTTTACACTTTTTGTATTGTAAATATTGTATGCATTTTTCATTTAAAAATAAAAATCCATGAAAAAGTTATAACTAGCAAAACAATTCACTTTGTATCCACTTTTGTAACTTATGTCTCTTACATGAATTTAGTCTTTCTTCATTTCCTTTTATTTAGCATTTATTAGGTTGTCTTTTCATGATAATCTCTGCTCATGTATATATTTTTCCTATATTTTGAGATGTTTTTACATTTTTACAAATTTGAGTAAATTCTTTATATGAGAGACTTACTATTTTTTTATTTTTAAGATTGTATGAACATGTTTAATAATATACATTCTATATTCATCAATTTTTTCTGTAAAAAATTAATTTAGTATTTGTTAGAGCTGAATGATATTCAAATATACATAAGCCCTAAATTTCTATTGTCCATTTGTCTGTTAATGAACATCAAAGTTTATTCCAGTCCTTTGTTATAGTAAATAAAACAATGATAAACATAGAAGTTCAAATCTCATTGATGGAATATGGAGTTTCCTGGGTAGAAGCTGAGGAGTGAAATAGCTGTGTCACATGGTAATTCTATATTTCATTTCTTTTCAAGAAATTTCCACAATAACTCCCATAATGGCTGCATTAATTTGGTTCCCTACCAACAGTGGATAAGAACTCCTTTATCTTCTCTTCTTCTTAAGCATTTGTTGTCAATTTTTTTTTTTGATGATAATCATACCTAATGTGATAAGGTGGGATCTCAAAGAAGTTTTAATTTGTATTTCCCTGAACACCTTTTGACTTAGCAACGTATATCTATTTTTGAAACCTGTTCAATCAGTTAATTTGTAAATTTATTAATTGGAATATTTATTTCCTAAACACTAAATTTCTTGAATTTTTGTGGAAATTCTGAATATAAATCGCTTGACTGCAGATTTTTTATGATAACATTCCTGATGGGTGACTAGGGAGTGGTGAGACTTCTAATTAAAGATTACAGAGGCTTACTAGAAAGTTCAGAGTTTAAAACTGTGTGCTGCTCTTGCAAAAGTTTGGAGTTTGATTCACAGCACTCACATCCAGTGGCTCATGAGTATTTGTAACTTTTTTTTTTTTTTTTTTTTTGAGACAGGTTTTCTCTGTACAGCCCTGGCTGTCCTGGAACTCACTTTGTAGACCAGGCTGGCCTTGAACTCAGAAATCTGCCTGCCTCTGCCTCCCAAGTGCTGGGATTAAAGACCTGTGCACCAAACCTGTCTTATGTGTAACTTTAACATAAGGAAGTCTGACACTCTCTTCTAGCCTCCACAGGCACCACATTCTCATGCAAAACCTGCACACTGGACACAAAAGTAAAAGTAAATTAACTGAATAAAAGGCTTTAGTGGATTTAAAGTTTCCCGTTATGGTGTAAATTAGGAGTAAGGATGTATGACAGGCTGGCTGATCTATATGTGCTAGACACTGGCTTTACTTTAAACTGCAGCTATAGTTCCGGTTCTCCAGGAAGACCTTCAAAGTAAATTTAAAAACTGTAGAAATCCTTAAATACTTGGAATGGGAGGAAGACCAGTTAAACTATAAGACATAAAATACTGAAAAGATTTTTCATTCTTTGAGTATAAAGAAGTATTTTATTTATTGTTGAACAGCAGTATCATTAGGAGTGCATGAGAGTGCTACCCTTGAGAAATGAGCCAGTCAATGCTGTGGGCATTTAACATTCTCTGTTTTCTGATATTATTACTGAGCTATTTCAACAACAACAACAAAAAATACTCACAGTAACATTCCAACTTCTTTGACTAAATTCCAACCTGAATGGGAAACTATTTGCATTCTTTACCAAGAGCTTAACTTTGTCTACATAAGACAATAATTTTCAGCTGAGTTCAATTCTGTTCCACAGAACATGTTTGGTGGTATTTGGCAGCATTTTCCACTGTTACTGGAATCTACTGAGCAGACATTGGGTCTGTGCTAAGCATCTGAGGGACTCTAAAGAATTAACTTCAGCATGCAGACGAGCACTCTCCATTCAGGAGCTAAGTGCTGAAGCTGGGAATCACCAATATAGAAAAAGCTTCTTTAGACTTGGCTGTTGTTCAGAGCATAATGTCCAGAAGATGAATATTACACATATGTACGTTCATGTACATTTAGAAATGATTGTGTAATCAAATAAGTTGTAGAAAATGAAGTGTTCCTTAGAGAGTATTTCTGATTAAATACAAAATAACACTTTGAAAAACTAACACTCTGCAGGAAAACTTTGGAAATTCTAGTTTAAAATCTAAGGATGGGACTTTCTAGGGTGAGGAATACAGTAAAAAATTAATAGCTACTTAAAAATTACTAAGATAAAAACCTGCTACCCTATTGTGTCACTTGAGATCTGAGTGCTGAACGTTGGACAATGAATTAATACAACTGAACTATAACTGTAAGACATTACTAAAATAATATTTAACTATTTAATATTTATTTTTTAATATTTGATAGTACTAAACTAAATTTTAATCTGTATCTAATAATGTATGCTTAAAACTGTCCCTTGAATTTATCTCACATCCTTATAACTCAAGTCCATAAAATCGATTGACATCACTGGAAACATTTTACTGTATCTGAGATTCACTCAGACACCAATGGGTAATAGAAATTATGTTCAAGTTCCTTTAAATCTTGTTGTTCCTACAACACATTGGTATTTCTTTTTAGTTTTATTCAATTTTTTGAAAATTTCAAGAATTATGCATGATGTGGATATCATTATTTTATTGCCTCTCGTCTCCACTCCTTCTTAAGGCTCCACCAAATCTTACTCATATTTAGGACTTCTTCTAAATTTATAACTTAACACACACACACACACACACACACACACAATTGGTATATTTATCATTATTCTTATATATGCATGTTTAGGGCTGATCACTTGATATTGAAGAACCTATCAATGGCTCCTACTTGGACAAACAGTCTTCTCTCAGCATCCTTTGGTTGCATATATCTCTCCATCTTTTACCCTGCATGCTGCTATGTGATATGGTATTGTCATTATATAGGTCTGAGTACTGAAAAGACAACAAAGGAAATAACTAAAACAAAAGCTGTCAGGCTGAAGGGAAAATTCTAAAAACAATAAATAAAAATGACTGAAAAGTACCTTTCAAAGACTTCAGCAGCCTTAACAAGGCAATACATATTAAAACTACCTTGAGGTTTGTCTCTTCCAGTTTAAGAATGGCTAAGATCAAGAAAACAATTGACTACAAATGCTAACAAGTATGGAGCACAGGGGTAGACTTAATCTACTGTTGTACAGATTGTAAACTAGTACAGCATTATGGAAATCAGTGTATATAGATTCTCGAAAAACTAGAAACTAATCTCCCACATGGTACAGATATAGCATGCATTAGCATACATGCAAAGAACTAAATATCCTAGTGGCTATCATAACTCAGGGGATACTTTGCTCAGTGACCTTCCATTCCTGCTCAATTCCCAGTATCTAAGAAATGGGAACAAACCAACCTTAACAATTGATGACTGGTAATGCAAATATGGTTATTCACAAAATAACATTGTGTTCAACTGTAAAATATCAAAATAATTAAATTTGAATATAAATAAATGGAACTAGAAAATATTATACTGAATGAGGTATGTAGACTCAGAAGGACAAAAGTTACATTTTCTCTAATTTGTGGAACCTACCTCCAAAACACTCTCTCTCTCTCTCTCTCTCTCTCTCTATATATATATATATATATATATATATATATATATATATATATATCCTGAAATAAATGCAGAAGGCAGGAACATGGTGAGGAAAGAAGTTCTATAGAGAAATATAGAAGGTCACAGGTTCTTAGAGAAATGAAGGTATCTCTGACTTGAGAGGGGAGGGGATGGGAGAAGTGTAATACACAGGGAAAATGAGGAAGAGACAAAGAATTCTAAGGATGTTTGAAAAATCCATAGGAAACATTTTTTATACACTTATTTTACACACAAACATATACATATATGTATGTAGGTTTGTATGTATGTATGCATGTCCATTCTCAGCTTAGTCTGAGGTCCTGATGAAGAGGTGTTTGGAAGCAGCAGAACAACTTGAAGTCAGCAATGATTCAAGATGACTGTACTGTGGAATGCACAGGTGGCTCTCAAGACAGCTCTCTATGAAGCATATAGGATTTCCAAACAATGTCAGAAAATAAGATAGAAAAATTCTAAAAGAGCTGCTTCAGCTCTCTAGATTGCTTAGCTATGGCTGACTAAAGCCCATTCTTCTATTTGCATATCAGTTCAACCATTTACCTCAAGTTCTCCTTTGATTATTCCACAAATCATCATTTTATGACCTTAACCCCTTGATTCTTAGAAAAAGACAGCAAGTACATTTTTGTACATAGCAAGTCATGTGCCATTTCTAGGCACAATGTTTTGTGGTTGCCAAATCTAGACAGATAGGCTATTTTTTACGTGAAACAGTTAGCTTTCTGTTTTCCAAATGCTTCATTACCTAAGCTTACTGGTACCTGGAAATTGCTCTGTAGACAGCTGAGAGATCTGCCTGTCTTTGTAAACACAAAAAATAAACTTAGCTGGGTGGAAAGCCTCCTTGAGATCACCACTCCTTCACTTCCTGGTACTCCCTTATTACTTGAACCATGAGCCTTATTTTTAATAATTCCTTTCCCTTTACTGGCTCATTCGTACAGTTCTTTCAGGTCTGTGAAGCTCATCATACAATTCATATTGCATTCTTATATTTTGCATTGTTGAGAAATCCGGTTTATAATATAATCTTGAACTCATGTTTTCAGAGTTCTTTCTAAAAGCCTTAGGGGCTATCACTGCATTGATATTTTGAAAGTCACTGCATTGATATTTTGCTGCGGAACATTAGACACACCACTGCCTCCCAGAATTGTGTTGTTTCTTATTATTATGGAGTCATTCACCTTGGCAGAGAACATTCCCCACTAATCTTGGGAAGAAAACTATTTTCTAAAGGAGGAATATGAAGTAAAATAAATACATTATTATACAAACAAGCCTTCCCTACAGCAGTGATCTGCACTTGAGGAGGCCCATGGCATGCTGGACCTGCTCCAGGGTGGGAACCCTGTCATGGTCCCTGCTACATGGTAAGACTGGATATGACATATGTACATATACATATATTTGACACTTGTTTTAATTTGGTTCTCTTTTTTTTTTTTTTTTTTGCTATGATAAAACACCATGAACAAATGATCTTGGGGAGAAAAGAGTTTATTTTTCTAACATTTCCATCTCAGTGTTTACAATCAAAGGCAGTGAAGAGAGAAACTGAAACAGGTCAGTAACCTGGAGGCGTGATCTGATGCAGCAACCATGTAGTATTGCTACTTAGCATCTTGCTCTTTACGGCTTGCTGAGCCTCATTTCTTATAGAACACAGAACCAGCAACCCATGATGTTACTGCCCACAATGAATTGGGCTGTCCAACACTAATTAAGGAAATGCACTGAAAGGTTACTTATAGTCTTATCTCATGGAGGTATTTTCTTAAATGGGATTCCCTCTTCTCAAATGACTGTAGCTTTTGTTAGGGTGACCTAAATGCCAGATATCACAAAACCAAGATAAAAATTAGTGTTTAAATGTAGTTATGTTATTTAAATGAAATGAGGATAGCTCAGAAAGCAATAAAGTATCTAGTAAAATCTATAGTCCCGGTATGGGAAACTTCCCCTTGAGTTGCTCTGGTTAGGTGAGTTCAACATACTCTACAAATGAAACAGGTATTGCCATTACCATTAGTGACATTTCAGAACTTGAAGGTAAGAGTCTATTGATGAAAACTCCATAAACTTCTAATAATGGATTTAGAAAAATTGACCAGAAGCCTCCTTTCTAAGGACTGGCTCTCATCGTACAGGAGGTAATATGTGAGCTGCCAAGGGAGAACGAAAGATCATTTCTACACATCCATGATGTCTATGAACCATAACAAAGGCTAGAATAAAAATATATCCTCAGTGCTGTATTAGTGGCATTTTTATCTTCGGGTAAACAACAGCTGTCTAGTTGGACTTAAAGCCTGTCCAGTAGGAAGGAAATCAGGTCTAGTACTATAAACCAAGCCAATTGCCTGAGGATGAAGAGGTCGTAGACCTGAGAGGAGAATTGATTACTGTCAGATACCCAAATCAATATAATTTCTATTTTCTAAATGTTTATTCTTATACACACAGGTGAGTGCAATTCTCAGCCCTCAGTAAAGAAACTTCTTTTTGCAATGAATAGAGACTATTCCATATAGTCACAATTAATCAAAATGCAGAAAATCAGCAATTGCAGTGTGTTTAATCCCAGATTATATCTTTGCAAGATAACCCATATATCTGAGGCTCAGGTAAAAATCATGGAACAAGGGGTAGAAAGATTGTAAGAGCCAGAGGACCAAAATTCCTACTTCTATTGAGAGTCTTCTATTCATGGCTGAGAAGCTGTAACAGTGAAATTTCAACAATATGGCTGCATAATTTGTTAAAACCAATCCATCTTACTTGTCTAATGATGATATCACTGGACTTATTTTTATTTATAGAAGTGGTAAACAATTGACTAGAAAATATATTACTATCCAGGGACATATATTTTGTATATCATTCTTATAATTATTTCACAATGTAAATTTGAAAGAAAAAAAACAGTAAATAACACAGTGTACTATAAGTGATAATGACATTTTAAAGTTTGCAAAATAGGAATATTTTTAAGTATAATAATATGGTTGTTTTATGAAAGAGATACCTGCAAAATGTCATTCTGAAAAATTCTCTTTGAATTAAATATATAAATATACATATAATATATATGTTCAAGTTTGACCAAGAGGAAGTCTAGACAAGAAATGCTATGCTATCATGTACCTGAATCAGTTTGAAATCAAAGCTATCTCAGAACCATTATGATGCAGTCTAAATCTCAAACAACATTGAATTGTGTTTAGGGCTACTTATAATAGAAAACAATATATTGCTTATACTTATTAATAAAATCTTTGTTTTTATTAAATTCTTTAACTATATATTAGATAATGGCTAAATGGAAAATACATGCAACAATGTCACACTGAAAGGATGTTAAAATTATATATATATATATATTTTAAAATTTTTTAAAGATTTATTTTTTTTTACAATTTATCGATTTTTATTTCATGTGCATTCATGCTTTGTCTGCAAGAATGTCTGGATGAAGGTGTGAGAGCCCCTGAAACTGGAGTTATCAGAAGATATAAGTTCCCATGTAGTTGCTGTGCATTGAACTTATGGCCTCTGGAAGAGCAGCCAGTGGTCTTAACCTCTGAGCCATTTGTAGAGCCCCAGATGTATTTTTATTTTTTATGAGTGTGTCTTACCTGCACGTATGTTTGTGCACCACATACAAGCAATGTAAAAGCATGCAAGAAGATCAGATTCCTTAGAAATGGAGTTAGAGACAAAGGTAAGCTGCCATGAAGTTTCTATGAAAAAAAATAAAATACTGAGTCGGATTCCTCTGAAAGAGCAAGAGCAAGTTCTCTTTATTGATAATCTAAGTCTCCAACTCCAGTTAAAAGAGATTTAAGTAACAAGTTCCCAAATAGAACACTGCCAGCTCAGTCACTAAGATGAACAATTAATAGCTAAGTGGGACCACACAAACTGAAAAGCTTCTGTAAGGCAAAGGACACTGTTCATTGAACAAATGCCAGCCTACAGAATTAAAAAAATCTGCAAAGATTAACAATTAATAAATGGGACCTCACAAACTGAAAAGCTTGTGAAAGGCAAATGATGTTTTGTCAATAGGACAAAATGGCAGCCTACATCCAAATCCAACAGAGGGCTGATACTCAAAATATATAAAGAACATAAAAATTTAGATGGCAAAAAAAAAAAACCCAAATAACTTATTTTAAAAATTGGGTACAGATCTAAAAAAGAATTCTCAAGAGAGGAATCCTTAATAGCTGGGAAACACATAAAGAAAGTTTCAACATTCTTAGTCATCAAAGAAATGCAAATTAAAAACTCTGAGTGTCCATCTTAAACACATTAGAATGTCTAAGATTAAAAACTCAGTGACAGCTCATGCTGACAAGGATGTAAAATAAGAGGAACATGTCGCCGGGCGTGGTGGCGCATGCCTTTAATCCCAGCACTTGGGAGGCAGAGGCAGGTGGATTTCTGAGTTCAAGGCCAGCCTGGTCTACA
>NC_034593.1:65214296-65248548 GCF_900095145.1 Mus pahari
TTCCAGGACAGCCAGGGCTATACAGAGAAACCCTGTCTCGAAAAACCAAAAAAAAAAAAAAAAAAAAAAAAAAGAGGAACATGTCTCCTTTCCAGGTGGGAATACAAACTTATACAACCGCTTTAGAAATCAATTTGGGGATTTTTCAGATAATTAGGCATAGTTGTAGCACAAAACCGAGCTATACCGCTCATTGGAGTATACCCAAAATATTCTACACTATACTACAAGGACATTTGATCATAGACAAATGAATAGAAGCTTTACTCATAATAACCAGATACTGGAAAAAACCTAGATGTCTCACAATGGAAGGATAAGGAATATGTGGTACATTTACACAGTGGTATATTACTCAGTTATTAAAACAATGATATCATGAAATTTTTAGGCAAATAGGTAGAAGTGTAACATATCCTAAGTGAGGTAACCCAAACTCAGAAGGCAAAAATGATATGCATTCATGTATAAGTAATTATTAGCCATAAAGGAGAGAATAATCATGCTACAATCTACATATCCAAAAAAAGCTAAGTAACAAGGAAGACCCAAGGGAGGATACTTGAATATCTATTAGAAGGGGAAATGAAACAAACATCAGAGGTGAGCTTGGGGAGGGAATAGGGTGAGTGATAAAGTGGGGAGTGAATAGTTGGGTTCGAGTCTGGGGTGGCCTGAGGCAGAGAGAACTAAAGTAGTGGTGTGAAGCATCTCTGGGATGAGCTAGAAACCTAGAACTATGGTACCTCCCAGGAGTCTATGAAGGTGACTCTACCTAAGACTACTAGCAATAGGTGATATGGAACCTGAAAGGGCCACCTTCTGTAACCAGGCAAGAATTCTAATGGAGGGATGGGAATTCCAAATCTACCATAAAACTTTCAGCCCACAATTTGTCCTGCCTACAAGATGGACAGGGATAAAGATGGAGCTGAAATTGAAAGGAATGACCAACAATGCATGACCCAATTTGAGACCCATGCCATGAGTGAGATCTCACTAATAATAATATTCTGCTATACTTACAGACAGGAGCCTAGCATATGTACCTTCTGAGAGGCTTTTCTTGACAGCCAATGCAAAGAGATGCAGAGATCCACAACTAAACATTAGGGCAAGCTCTGGTAATCTTGTAGAAGAGGGGAAGGAAGAATGGAAGCAGCAAGGAAGTTCAAGGACATCAGAAGAAATCCTACACAATCAACTAATCTGGGTATATAGGTGTTCAAACCAAACAGATAGCATGCATGGATCAGAGTTTAGCCCCCTACATACATGCAACTGATGTGAAGCTTGGTCTTCACGTGAGACCCCTAACACTAGGAGCAGGTGTTCCTCTCTCTCTGCTGCCTGCCTTTGGATCTAACTAGGCTGCCTTTCTGGCCTTGATAGGAGAAGCACCTAGTTCTACTGAAACTTGATTAGCTAAGGGTGGTTGATATTCAGGAGGATATCGGAAGCCTCTGCTTCGCTGAAGAAATAGCGATAGGGGAATGAGGGAAGGGAAGTTAAGAGGGTAGGACTGGTAGGTGATGCTGGTACCAGGCTGTAAAGCAAATCAGTTAATTAATCCAAACAATTTAATGGATATAAATATATGTTTGTGCTTATTAAGCATGAGTAACATAAGGAATATTTAGTAACATGACATCAGTATTTTAGGTCCCAAATTTGTCTTTTATGCTTTATTACAGTTCTTATGTTTTTTGGAAGAAAAACTTTATACCAAATAGCTGAGCTACAAAAGCATAGATATATCATGTTAATTGACAATTTGGCTTATATTAGCACATATACACATATACAGCAACTTCCAGGTACGTTTCATATCCTTCAAGATCTAAAAATTCCATTCTCCATTTGTCTTGTTCACTAAAAATCATTATAGTCATACTGTAACAATATAATTTTTAATTGAATGGAGAAGTGACTGCAAAAACTTGTTGCAAATTAATTAGAAATCTATTAATATTTTAATCAAATTATCAACTATTTTTTGTTACTAAAAGTATGATAGAGCAAAATTCTTTTATGTCGCATTGTCTTTGTAATGGCATAATTTGATTTCGTTGGTTAATTCACTGTTTGTTCAAACAATTATCTGTCAAATATGCAAGAAAATTTGTTAAGTTAATTCACTTCTTGGATGTTTTCAATACACAACTTCCAAGGGTATTATTTTCTTAACAATGTGATTTATGTTCTGTTAAAGACACATCCAGAAACTTTTAAAAATATTGAATGTAACAAAAACTAGCTAGAATTAACTCAAATTTCCACTGCAGTAGAAATCCTTAAGTAAAATCATATGCTATCCATCACAATAAGGAAGAGAATTTGCAAAGAATGAGCTATTCACGTTAGACATACGGCAGAGAATTTATCAAAAACACACATAACGTGTAACATTACTAAGTGGTCAAATAAAACTACTGCATGGCATGTGTAATTTTTGGAATTACATACAAAATATTGTAAAATAGTCACCCAATTCTTCACCTATAGATAGAACTTATTAAGATCTCCATGGTCTGGGGAGAAGGCTTACTGAGTAAGTACTTGCCATGAAGATATAGGGAAATGAGGTTACATTGGCAGTACATATGAAACTTCTGGGTCAAGTGCTGAATATCTTTAAGCCAACATTGGTAACAGAAAGAAGAAATAGATAGATCTCAGGGGCATGGTGTCCAGCCAACCTATCAGAAACAATCCACTCTAAGTTCAGTATTTGACTTTGTCTTAAAAAGTAAGATGGAGCCTGGCAGTGGTGGCAAACGCCTTTAATCCCAGCACTTGGGAGGCAGAGGCAGGCAGATTTCTGAGGTTGAGGCCAGCCTGGTCTACAGAGTGAGTTCCAGGACAGCACAAGCTACACGGAGAAACCCTGTCTTGAAAAAAAAAAAAAAAAAAAAAAAAAAAAAAAAAACAACCAAAAAACAAACAAACAAACAAAAAACCAACCAACCAACCAAACAAAAAACCCCAAAAAGATCGAGAGCAAAACTGGAAAATATTCAAAGTCAAGGTCTGGCCTATGCATGCGTGCACATGTAAGCATACCGGCATATACTAACATACATGTTTGCATATAATCATACACATATGTATACAAGTACATTTAGAAGTTTTTATATTTTACATATTAATATGATTTAAGTTCAGAAATGTAAATCATGGCATATTTAATGAGAACAGGAATATATTTCACTTAGAGAAATTAAGGGGAATGTTAATAAAATTATATTTGAGGTACAAAGTTATATTAAAGTTTGAGATTCAAAGTCAAATAATTACATGGATTTTGAACAAATAAAACATATTTGTCTAAGGAGTATGACAAAACTCATTTTGCCTAAGACTACTTGCTATAGTCTCTGAACTTGTTATTTCTTAATTCATAAAATAAGGTTTCCATACAGACCTTAAACAGTCCTTACTATCCTTATTTAGTTACTGTGTATCAGGAGCATGTTGAAGTCAGGATGCATAGTTCTGGCCAGGATATTTATAAGCTTACACTGGCACGTTAAGTTGGGAACACAATCACATTTCCAAGTCAGTTGGGAGCAAGCACACTTATGTGATTGTCAGCAGGTTCAAGTTCCTCACTGGCTGTTGGCTGAAGATTTTAGTTTCTCATCCATCACCTGTATGGAATGGCAGTAACATTCTCAAGGAAAACATCCTCAAAAAGCCATACCTGTGCAGAACTTGGAGAGTAATTAAAACAATTTAAAAAATGATAGACCACAATTTATGTCACAAAGTCAAATTTATTATGCATCATGTTCAAGATTTATAATGATTTATACTCTAAAGCAATTTAAACTCCATATTAGTATAAAAAGGGAAAGTACACGCAAGGTTGTTAAAAATGTCTTCCTGGAAACAAACCCACACATTTATCCAGCCTCCTAATGCCTAATAATGCAATCTTCTCATAATGTGATTTTATACTGATTTTTTTTTTTTTTTTTGGTTGCTTCACCTGCTGGCTGACACAGACATAGAAACTTTCCTTGTCATTAATATTTAAAATAACATGTGGCTTAAGAAAATGTTTGATAAATACCTCTGAATAAAAGAAAAAGAAGAGGAGGAGGAGGAGGAGGAAGAAGAGAAAGAAAAACCACAGCTATAGGGTACATTTAGAGATGTCAGTAACTAGTGAGAATTTAAGATGTTCTAGAGCTCAATTATTATTTTATTTTAATCAATTACTTATTAGTTTACTTAAAAAACTTATATTTATATTAAAGTTACCTGTTTTCTATTAGCTACAAAGCCTTGTTCTATTGAGAAATGAAAAAAAATAATATGGAAAAATATGCTCAGTTCTAATATTTATATGAAGAATAATAGAGCATTACTGTTATGGGAATATGTGGACACTCATACAGAAGTAGTCACCTTATACATAATATATTTTTAAAATATATAACAAGTATTTGTGAGATACAGCTTAAATGCTATTTATGAAATAGCAGAAAGTAACTATCTTTGTACTTATTAGACCATGAATTTTCACTGAAAGAGCAACTATATTATTAATATCACTAAGCACGTTATGATGCTAGAAAAATATGGTGGCAAATATTGTAATTTTAATTACAGTAGAAACTGATACATCAGCATTATTAAAATTGCTGAAATTTCAAAACAGAAGTAGTTAACTAAGCTGGCTGCAAGAAAAATAATAATGCACTAAAGAAAAAACAATGAATACCAAGAATCAAGTTCTTTAAGCAAAAGACTTTGAATTCATTCCAAATAATTTGGACCCAGCTTGGAAGAACAATTTTGCACACAATTTAGACAGAAAGTAGAGACCTCTTCTCTATGTCTGAGTATTACATTCCACCATGGTATGTCTTTCTTTGATTCTTAAATGTTTTAAATAGCATTACTAGTAGTGATTTAAGAGATAAAATTGTGCATTTTTCTTTTACATATTTGATGGAACATTTTGTGTGTGTTTCATCACAGTTTATCATTAAAATATCAAGTGATATCATATTACATCAATTTTGAGTTTTGAGGTTTTATTATGTCCACTCTTTTTTTGCACGTAGTGTCTAATTTCATCAAAGAACTATGGAACTTAAACTTTTGTAAATGTAGGAATCGTTCACCTGTCCTTTCACATCCTTGCATCTTCTCTTTATCTGCCAACCCCCATATTTCTGTATAGATGTAGAATAACTTTCTTGGTAATCATTCTACTTTCACTTATAAATATGATCTAAAAATAAATGTTTGACATTTATTATTTCTTAGCTTTGTATTCATTTTAAATATTAATCAATTTTACCTATTAAACCATATTATAATGACTCCCACTAAAACAGTATTGTCTAATTTTCACTTACAATTAAAAGAGGTCAATATAAGTTAAAATACTTCTCATACATTTGCAGTTTTAGAGAAATTTTCAAGGTAGGCTTCTCCCAGTAATTAACATTAACCACACATTCTTCTACGCTTTTTCTTTCTATTAAACTTAGCTACACATTATAATTTTTACCTAATCAAACAATTATTGTTGATCTTTAGCAAATAGTTTTGTTTTACGCTGGAGATACACAATTTAAAGATGCACGCACATTTGAATAGTAGATATAACAGTGGAATACAACAAATAGCAATAACAGTGGAATACAACAAATGGTGAATGATGGGCAGTGGTGTTTGATATTTTTATTTGGGGTTCTGAGAACTAGTAGACTTGCTGTTTTGATAAAGCAATGTAACATACAAAAGAGAACATTTATAAGAAAAAAAAAAAAACCTCCACAACCAAATCTTTGAAGAAATATTAAACTCTGGGCTATAGAGTTTGGTGTAAAAGGCAGAAATTTAATGTAAGGTACAATGAAAGGTCTCTATATCACCAACAGTTCTCACCTGTGGGTTGTAACCCCTTTGGTAATCAAATTACTCTTTCACAAGTGTTTCCAATGATCACCAGAAAACACAGACATTTACATTGTGAATCATAACAGTGGTAAAAATTACAATTATTAAAGAGCAACAAAAGTAATTTTATGGATAGGGGTCACTACAACATGAGATACTCTATTAATGGGTCACAGCAGCAGGAAGGTTGAGAACCACTGCTCTATCACCAATATAAATCCATCAAAATATTAACAAATCCTGATTAAGGGGTTTTAGTTTTTTTGGGTTTTTGTTTTGTTTTGTTTTGTTTTTTGGGTTTTTTTTTTGTTGGTGTTGTTGTTGTTTTTCAAGACAGGGTTTCTCTGTGTAGTCCTGGCTGTCCTGGAACTCACTCTGTAGACCAGGCTGGCCTCGAACTCAGAAATCAGCCTGCCTCTGACTCGCAAGTGCTGGGATTAAAGGCATGAGCCACCACACCCGGAGGGGTTTTAGTTTTAAGTTGATATTAATAATATCTCCATTATTGGTGGACTTACAGATGAGATAGAAATTTCTAAATGAATGAATCACAGACTCAAAAATAGTACAGATTCAACAATGTAAGATCCATGAACACATTACATTACACCACAAAACTAAGTGGTTTTTCTCAGAAGAACTAAAACATTGACAAAATAATCAGAGTATGGAGAGAAACTGGATGTTTCAGTTACTTTTTCCGTATCTTTGACAAAGCACCATAACCAAGGTAACTTATAAAGAAAGCATTTCACTTAGCTCACGGTTTCAGAGCATTAGAATCCCTGATGGTAAAGCAAGGGAAGAACAGGTGAGAGGTCACATCTGGATCCAAAAGCACAAGGTCGAAAGGCACATAAACAATACCCCCAAATATTCTGAAACCCCAAATTCCATCTTTGGTAACACATGTCTACCAAGAAGGCCACACCTTTCAATCCTTCTACTAACTGGGCACAAAGTACTCAATCATATGAGCCCATAGCAGCCATTATCATGCAAACCACAACAGTAGGCTCAAAATAGAAGAGGGCCCAGCAGTATAGGCTACGGAGTGTTTACATACATATAATAGAGCACAGGAAATTAATATTCATAATAATTAATACCACATTTGATCACGTTTTTAAAACACTTTGGTTAAAAACCTGAAGCTGTTTAAAGAATTATTAAACAATTTATACCTCTCACCTTGGTTGAGATGGGGCGAAACAGATGCAGAAGGACAAGCTAAGAGAATTCTGTCACAACAGCTCAAACAGGAAACCATGGCAACTTGTTGCTCAGAGAAGAGTGTAGAGGAAAATAGTCAGAATCCTATAGAGACTGCAAAAGGATGAGATTCCTCAACTGCTGATAGGTATACACTGTAGGAGAAATGAGTGACAAGAATGGATTCTCAAATTCTGTTAAAAATGTACAATAACACTATGTTAATATTCTTCACAACTTACAAATAATCATCAGCCAGGAGAGAATAGAATTTTATTTTGGGATGTATAAAGTTAAACTTCTTATTATAAACATTTTTTTATGTGTGTCCTGCACTGAAGTTTGCTGAGCCAGAATACAATTTGTAATGCTATGTATATATTACACATGTATATAATGCATTATATGTATAAAGTATATAATACATTATTATATATTTATATATTATATATTATATTACTTTGCTGTATGTTACATGCTGTATATAATATATTACATATATCATATATATAGGTATTAGTAATTATAATATTTGCAAACTCTTTATTATGTGTAATTCATTAAATTGTATTATATATGTATTGTATATAATATCTATATTATTATATAGATAATAAGTGTATATTATACATTATAATGTTTAATATAGATAATATATGGATTTTACACAAGCAGTTAACAGAATTAATGATGTAATTATTTTATAGAATATTTGTTTTGTAAGCCTGTCCTTGCAGTATAAGGAAATAGTAATATAGTATTATTAGCAATAACCACTGGATGAGTTAAGATTAAATAACAAGATGACCTTAAATCTACTAGAAATTTTTTCTGTTTTATTTCAATAATAACATATTATAATTTAATAACTCTGATAGTATCTCCTCAGTCCTTTGCTATAATTATTATAATACAAGATATATCATTGGACATTTTAAATATAGAAATAGTATTTTATAGGCATTTATATAAATTAATGCTTAGCTCTTCAACATAGGAAAAAAGCCATTTGAAGATATAGTAGAAAAAAGAAATACCATGTTGAACACATTTTAAAATCTCAGCTATGTATACCTGCATTGATTCCTGGGAGCTTCCCCTACCCCAGGTCTCTGGGACATCCTAGATCCCTCTGCCCACCCCACCCCCCACATACACTCATAATGAGGAGCCTGTAATCCTGACAGGAAGCCAAGCAAACAAATGGCTAGAAGCATAAAGCAATTTAAAAAAATCACCTAGCTAATAAATGAGAACTGAGCATTCAAATCAGGGCCCAATCTACTTGCTGATTTGCATGTGATTGTTGCTGGACTTTATCTCAAGAAAAATTTACAATATCTTTAGGGAAGGTTAAATGTAAGTTAAATAAGAGGAACTTTATTTCATTTCAGGGACAATCTCTGGTTTCACGTGGGTATTACTAGGCATTTTTCAGAGACATAAATGTTGTGTGTTGGAAACACATAACATGTACATCCCTTAACTTGAGGGTAGCAGAGATCCGAAGGCTGCAAATGGTATTTTTAGATGTACTTGAGACAGATCAGATTCCTGAAGTCTAGAAAGTGGTTGTCACAACACACATCAGAAAAGCATTAAGTGATGAGAAGTACAGGAAGAGAACAGCGGTTAGCTTAACATAAATTATGCAAGAAGCTATATTAGAAACGAACTACAGGATTAAGTGCTTACACAGATTTGCTACACCAAAACAAAAATAAACCTGCCTCAGTAACCTATTTGGTCAGGGTTTTGTTGCACAGCTATGCTCATAGTCTCTAGGCAGGCATGGTATGGATCAAAGTCTAGAAGGCAGACACAAGAAATTCCCAGATGCCAGAGACACAATAGGTTCCCAGAATCCAACAGAGATGACATTAGGCAAAATATCCAACAAAGAGGGAGAGAACATGTAGAGACCATATCTAGTAGATAGGCATGACTCCTTGTTGAGGGATGGGGCCACCCACCTGCCTCAAAAATATTAATCAAGAATTCCTCCTGTCAAAATGAAATGCAGTGACAAAGAGCAGAGCCTCTACTGAAGGAAAGACCATCCAGAGACTGCCCCACCTAGGTACTGTCCCATCTGCTGACACTATTGCCAATGTCAAGAAGCTCTTCCTGACAGGAGCCTGGTATAGCTGTCCTCCAAAAGGCTCTGTGAGAGCCTGACCAATACAGATCAACTTGCTTTAGTTAAACATCCGTATGAACAGGGGACTCCAATGGAGAAGTTAGGGCAAGGACTGAAGGAGCCACCAAACTCCCAGGGAATAAACCACCAAAGATTACACATGGGCAGATCCACGACTCCAGCTGGTTAAGTAGCAGAGGATATATATATATGTGTGTGTGTGTGTGTGTGTGTGTGTGTGTGTGTGTGTGTGTGTGAAATTTATTAGAATGACTGACAGTCATTAGCTGTGGTCTTGCTAATTCAACAATGGCTGTCTATGAACAGTAAGTCCAAGAATACAGTAGCTGTCAGTGAACTAGACTGTATGTCTAAGGTGGTCTTCAGCATACAATATATGCCAGATCTAGATTAGACTCTAATGCCAGTGAAGGAATGGACTTGTTAGGGAGTTGAAATCAAGCAGGTAATAAACCAAAACTTCTTTCTTCCATGTTCTGATATAGGTTTCAAGAAGAAAGCGTATCCAAGATTTGAGGCAGGTCTTCCCACCTAAAAAGAGCTGGATTAAACCTGTGCCTTTCCACTGCAAAGTTATAGAGCACTTAGTGAACAAGAATGAGCATTATCTGATTTGCAGAAGACATATAAGTGCAATATGTTACATAAAGGATACATTAAACAAAGAATCTTCTCAGAAGTATATGTATATGTATGTGTATAAACAAAGATATGAAAAAGAGTAAGTCAGGAAATTAGATTCATTGACCTAAAAGTTCTAGCACCTAGTTACTACAGAAATTAATTGCTATACAAATAACAGCAGCATTGCTATTGACACCTCAAAGGAAGGATTAACATTTTATCATAATTTTAAGATAAATTCACTAAAATGCTCGCTTATAGGTTTTAAAACTTGGGATGGAAAAGAGCAGAACCTTTTAGAGATATTAAGTTGTAACTTTCTAAATAAGTAAATTATGATTTTGCAATGGATGTGGTTAGTATCTAGTTTAGCTAAAGTATATATGAAATAGATGGTCAAAAGACTCCGAAGTGAAGCACGGGAGCCATGAGTTAGTTAGAACTGTATGTGCCCCCTGACGTTCTGATTTGAGCTCTCCAGTACCCACCATGTAAATGCAAGTATAGTGGCATGCCTCTGAAAACCGAGTGCTGGAGTAGTGGATACAGCTGATTAGGTCACAGAGCCGCCCTTCTAGGCAAGTGGGGGAACACCGAGTTCATGGAGAGACTGTCTCAAAATCTATGGTGGAGAATAATCCAGGGAGATGCTTATCAGGGATATCTTATCTTTAAGCACACACGTTGATCAGATAGAGAAAGAAGCATATAGTATAGAATGTGTGGTTTCTGAATTCAAAAATGATCTGTTTTAATGTGATGGCGACATAAAAGCAGGAATAGGAACAGGTGAGAAAAGCAGGTGAGGGCCAGAAAATCCTGCACATGCTCACTCAGCTTCCTAGGAGGTCACTGTTACCTAAGTGTGGGAGTGGCAATGGAGAGCTTTCAGTGGAAAGAGGTGAGCAGGTGTTTTCACTTGTGAAATATGTTTGATTATGATAATTTCACCAATTTTGCAATCTTAAAGAGTGTTGTTGGTGGCTAATCATGGGTCACAGAGAAAATGTATGCTAGCTCATGATGATAAATCTGCTAAGCGATTATGAAATCCATCTTCATACAGATTGAACAGGTGATAGTCTGTACTGTGTAATTTCACCAAAACAGAGATATTACATTTATGGACTTCATTTCCTTCTTATTAACACATTTAATATACTTAATAGAATAAGCGTAATTCCGTGTTTCTCCTATCTCAACTCCAGCTTTAATACAAACTAGAAAATCTTGTATGCTGTTTTTAATTAACATTCAGAATCAGAAGACTATGGAACCCTTTGGTCTTGCTTACATAAATGACATTTCTACAATGATTTTTTTCCCCCTACACCATACCAGTGATCTTAGCTGTTCAATGTGTAAAATAATAAATAGATTGCTTTAAAGTGCTCAGCATGAAAATTTGTTTGCACCAGTAGAAAACCGTCCTCACAGTCTAAATCATCACTCAGAATTCTGGTACTTTTATTTCTGAGAAAGTACTTAAATACCTAATCATGTAGAAAAATAAAATTAAATGCAATTTGGTGTTTTAAAAAGAAATTATAATATAATATAGATAGACTCATCATATTTACTTTTAAATGAAAGAATAGTCCATATATAAAGTGTGCAAGCTTGACTTTTCTTCAAACAAGATTATTAGTATCATACTGGAAGCCAAATTGATATTCCAACATATCTGACCCTGAAAACAAATTCTGTCTATATTACAAGGTGAAAGTCTCATATGGTCTAAGGGTGCTCTTTCTCATATTTAAAGTGGGGACATCCTGCTTCTTTTTCAGTTGGTGTAACATAGTAAGGTATGCATGCACTCCTTAGAGCACAAAAAGAATACCATGTGGTCTTAATTGATATTGCCAGTATTCTCTGAGACAATATTATACTACTAATAGAATACTATTTTTACACTTTCACTGACATGAAAGAATTTTCACAGACCCAAATGATTAAGCTTTGGGACTACACATATCTTTCTGTTTAAAAGAAATGGACTGATGGATAGTAGCTGGACATGTAAATGTATATAGATTTATTATTTATGAAAATGGGGAAGGAACATGTGATATGGATTGGTAGGAAAAATTGCTTTCCTCACAAGCCTAACAACCTGAATTAAAACCCAAGATCCTATGGTGGAAAGAACAAACTGACTACCAGAATTAGTAATCTGGCTACCACAATAATGATATAGCACACACACACACACACACACACACACACACACACACCACACCACACCACACACACATAAACACCATACACACACACATACACACACCCCCGCACACCCACACACTCCCACACACACTAGACCATCCCCACACACACAAGGGAAACTGTCACAAGAAATATTTAAAATATATTTGGAATCATAAAAAGGACATTATAGAGTAAATATCAAGGCAAATGTCTCATCTCAATAAAAACCACTGTGCAATTTATACACTTTTTATAAGCAAAATTGCTCAAGCAGCAAATTCAAAGTGACACAGCTCTTCATATCATGTATGTGACACTATTAATTTTGCAATGTCTCCAGGATTTGCTAAAAATAGTCTGTCATTAAGTCATAGCTCTATACCAAGCTTGCTGAGGTGTGCATACTCACAAATCTGTGTTCACAGGCAAAGATGAGGGTACTAAAAAGCTCGTTAATATAAATAATGGAGTGAACAAACAGATCTTGCCTCAGGCAGTACAATTATTGGCCAATAATTCCTCCTTAGCTGTTTATGCTACCAAGGCTTTATTTTAGAACATTGTTTCTTTTTCTTTGATCTTGTACTTCTCTATTTAATCCATCTACCACCCTTTTGCTACTTTCTACAAGCAAACTGACCCCAAAATGATCCAAACTCATTGATCTACAAACATAGTGATTTCATTCAGTCTTCATGCATTAATAATGAAATCTCTAATAAAACTAAAAATAACAACCACAATAGTGGTTAACAATTTGAAGAATATAGTCTTTAAAATAGATAGTTCAAATTCTTAAATTTGTTGGCACATTTAATTGTTGTATAATAAGGTCCAAAGTTACATAAATAATCACATACATCTTGGTTTAAAAAAAAAGTTCAAATATAGATATAAAAGTGACCTGCTATAAGATAAAGAAATGTTGGGTTTAGAATGTAGAGGTAACCTGACCCTTTGATAGTATAGTACTTTATAATATATGTTTTTACTGTTTTACACTTGTTAATGTGTATCTATCTGTCTGTGTATCAGACAGGTAGATTTCTACATTTTATATATTTGTGAGATATGTTTTTATTCAGAAAATGTTGACATGCACATGCTTGCTGGTGTCATCAACCAAAAGAATTATAATATTGTTCTATGTACTGAGTTGAGTACAGGTGACTGCTTATTGGCAACTGTAGGAAGTGGATTATGACTAAGGGACAAGAGAAATATTTGGGAGAGACTGTATTATTTATCTTTTCTCAAAATTATTACTGTTACATGGAGACTCAGAAAGACCAACATAAAGAAACTAATATAGTCAAGCATGGTGGCGCACACCTTTAATCCCAGCACTTGGGAGACAGAGGCAGGTGGATTTCTGAGTTCAAGGCTAGCCTGGTCTACAAAGTGAGTTCTAGGACAGCCAGGGCTATACAGAGAAACCCTGTCTCGAAAAACCAAAAAAAAAAAAAAAAAAAAAAAAAAAAGAAACGAATATGTCAGGATTTTAAAATGGTTTGTGTGTTTCTAAAATAATGTGTGCTTTCATATTGAATATAGTATTGTACAAAGCCTTTAGGTAAAGTTGTTTCATCCTGTTATTCATGACTTCTTCCTTATTTATTTTTATCTGATAATTTCTTTAATTAAAAAGTTTTGTAATCTTCAATTACACATATAGCTTTATTCAATGCAGTTTTGTTTATTCATGTTTAAGAATATCTCAGATATAGATATGTTTGTTATACTTTTCCTGAAAATATCAGTTCATTATCATCACAAAATTTCACATTATATTAAGATTATTCTTCTAACATTTGTTTCTTTTCTGTCTATAATAGAGATAAAATACTTTTATTAATGGTCTCATGTTTATCAAACTCCAATCATTTATGGAAAATATGGGTTTTATGTTGTGTGCCCTGTATACCCTGATGTAACTTCCTGTAATTCTATTTTACAAATCTATTTTTCTAAATATCTACTGTTATATTTGTGATGTGTAGAAAATTTATATTTAAAGAAGTTGTTTTTATTTGCATTTTAATTCATTGTAATTTTATTTGCTTTGTATGTATACAAAATTGTGTATTTCTTTCCAATTTCTGACTATTTTTTAGGTTTGGAGTTTTAAAAATAATTCTAATTAATTTTATTATTAATATTTTATGTATCTTCATTATTATTTTAGTTCTTGTGTGTGTGCATGCACATGTTTGTGTGCACATGCACATGTATGTTTGTATGATGTGCTCCTGCTTCTGCAGTCACATTGTGAATCATGTTCTATTATTCTACATTAATATAGGACCTGTCACCTAACATAGAGAAGATTGGCAGCCAGAACGACTTGGATACCCCACCTCCATTACCCACTGTGGTCACAGCATGAAGCCATGACTGGCTCTTTAGTTGTATGCCATGAAATGGAAATCTCATTTTCATGCTTGTGCACTAATCCTAAAAGTATCATATTCCCAAATACTTTTTTTTTTGTTTTCTGTATTCCCAAATACTTGATTTATTTTCTTAATGGAGTTTGTAGGCCAATAAGTTACTTCTACTCATTTTATCATTTCAATATGGTTATTTCATATTCTGAGGATTGGTTGAAAAAGATCATAGTTATAAGAGTACAGGTTCCAATCTCAAATATAAAATCTATACATGGAATCTTTACTAATTTTTTAACTGCATTATTTCTTTATGTTACTATGCCTCCTACCACCTTCACCTCATTTATGTTCAAATCAGCAATATTATTCATATTAAAAACATAGGCTTTTTAGCTCTCTGAAGGCCTCAGCCTCTGTTTATGTTGTTGACTCTATTTTATTTATATTTTTAAAAAATTTCAGCCTTTTAAATCTCTTTTAACAATGAAATTCTGACTTACAGCACTTAAACTCCTTGGCTTTCTCTAATTACTTTTTGTTGCATTCCAGTCAAGAAACTACATTTCTTTTATTTTTTAACTTTCATTTGTATTTATTAGATTCTATATAGTTATATAGAATTACATATGTTTATGACATGCATTAGAGTGTAACTTTCCATTTTTTGTAAGTTTTTATTTATTTATATCCCAAATGTTATCTCCTGTTCTCCACTCTTAGATTTCTTCACTTCATCTCCCCAATCCTTGCCTCCAAGCAAATGCCCCCTTCCTTAGGGCATCATGTTTGTACAGGATTAGGCACATCCTCTCCCACTGACAGACAAGGCAGTCCTCTGCAGTGGGCCTCACACCATCCCATGTATCCGCTATAGTTGGTGGCTTAGTTTCTGGGAGCTTCCAGGGGTCCGGGTTAGCAATATCATTGGTTGTCCTAAGGGGTTGCCATTCTCTTCAGCTCCGTTGATTCTTCCCTAACTTTTTCATAGGGGTCCCCCCGACCTCAGTCCAGTGGTTGGCTGTAAATATCTGCATCTGTCTAAGTCAGCTGCTGGTAGAACCTCTCAGAGGTCAGTCATGGTAGGCTCCTGTCTGCAAACACTGTGTAGCATCAGTAATTTGGTGTTTAGTGCCCACACATGAAATAAATCCCCAGTTGGGTAGGTCACTGTATGGCCATTACCTCGGTCTCTGCTCCATCTTTGTCCCCGCATTTCTTTTAGACAGGACCTATTACGAGTCAAAAGTATTATAGGTGGGCTGGTGTCCCCATCCCTCCACTGGAAGTCCTGACTGGCAACTAGAGGTGGTTTCCTCTGGTTGATATCTCTATACTCCATCACCATGCCTAAGAGCACCATCATTTAGTTCTGGGAGCCTCTCCCATTCCAGGTCTCTGAGACTTCTAGAGATTCCCCCTAGCCCCCTCCCATAGTAGCTGCAGATTTTCATTCATTCTCCCGAACCTCTGAGTCTCCTATCTTCCCGTACCTAATCTTGCTCCCCTATTTCTTCCCATTTCTCCCTCCCCTCTCCCACCCAGGTCTCTCCCTCAAATGACTACTTTATTCCCCATTCTAATTAGGGTTTAAGCATCCTCACTTGGGCCTTCCTTTTGTTTGACTTCTTTGAGTCTGTAGTGTTGTAACCCTTACTTTTTGGCTAATATCTTCTTATCAATGAGTACATATGATAATGCAGGTCTTTTGGGTCTAGGCTACCTCACTGAGGAGGATATTTTCTAGTTCCATCCATTTTCCTGAAAATTCATTGTGTCCTTGTTTTTAATAGCTAAATAGTATTATATTGTGTAAATGAACCATATTGTTGCAGTAATTTCTTACCCCAATAAACTAGTAAAAAACACACAACCCATGTCTGTGAAAAATTATGTTGGAATTTCACTGGGAATTGCCTTGAATCTAAAGATTGATTTTGGCAAGATGATCATTTTTACTATGTTAATCCTACCAATCCATGAGCATGGGAGATCTCTCCATTTTCTGAAGGTCCTCTTTGATTACTACTTTCTTGAGAGACTTGAAGTTCTTCTCATACAGATCTTTCACTTATTTGGTTAGAATTACCCCAAGATAGTTTATATTATTTTTGACTATTGTGAAGGGTGTTGTTTCCCTATTTTCTTACTCAGCCCATTTATCATTTGGATAAAGGTAGACTACTGGCTTGTTTGAGTTAATTTTATATCCAGCCACTTTGCTGAATTTGTTAATCTCAATTTCATATGGAAAACCAAGAACCCCAGGAAAATGAAAACAATTCATAACAATAAAAGAACTTGAATTTGTTTATATAGTGGATTACATAAATAGAGTTTTGTATACTGAACCATCCCTGTATTGCTAGGATGGCCTCCATGATTGTGGTGAATGAAATTTTGATGTGTTCTTCTATTGGTTTATGAGAATTTTATTATTTTCTGTCAATTTTCATAAGCAAAATCTACCTGAAGTTCTCTCTATTTGTTGGATGTTTGTGTGATTTAGGTAATGGGGTAACTGACTTCATAGAAGGAATTAAGTAGTGTTCCTTCTGTTCCTGTTTTGTGGAATAGTTTGAGAAATGTTAGTATTAGTTCTTTGAAGATCTGGTAAAATTGTGCGCTAAAACCACCTGGCCCCGGACTTTTTGGGTGAGGTTTTTAATGACTCCCTCTATTTCACAAAGGATTATGAGATTGCTTAGATAATTTACTCGATCTTGTTTTATTTAAATGTAGATTTCCTGAATCTATTTTCTTGCATTTGTTGTTGTCATAAGCTTTAGAACTGCGTCTTCTAAGAACTCTCTCTGCTTCTCTCTGTGTCTCTGTCTCTGTCTCTGTCTCTCTCTCCGTACAAGTTTTCATTTATAAGACTCTACTATTGTGGTTTTATAATATCTAATATTATAAAGTATTTATAATATTCTAAAAGTGTAATTGAAAGTAGGATAATTGGATTGTTTTCATACTTTGAACTCCTCACTCTGCTGGTTAAATATTTTGTCATTTAGATTCCTATATTCAAATCATAGGCTTTTGTACTATATTCTCAGAATTAAGACATTGTCACAATACAAACCACAGTGATTCTAATAACATTGATTCCTGTCTTAATTGACTTCACCATTGATTTAAAAGTCTTACCTAGGGTCAAGGAAAACTCTGAGTATTTGAAATAAGCCAAAATATTAGCAGCTATTTCTAAATTACAGTGTTGGTACAAGTATATGATAAATATTCTGTGAAGGGCAGAATAAGCTTGGGAATAAAGACATCGGGTTCTATGAAAAGTCCAAAGCCAAGAAGAGAAGACATTAAGTTACAAACTACAGGATCAGCACTTTACACAGACTACAGTGAAAGCTGAAGCAGTCTTCTCTCATTGTGATGACATGGGTCACAAACCATGTGATGCCTCAACAAGAATAATTTTGCAAGTTGTCTTTCATAGCTACAGTGTATTCTTTCCCATTAATTTACATCTTTATTCATTCTACATCCCAATCTCATCCCCCCTTGTCCTCCCACAACTCCTTCCTTTTCCCTTCCTCAGTACCAACTCACCCTGGCAATCCAAGTTAGTGCAGGACCAGATATATCCTCTTCCATGGAGGCCAGACAAGGTAACTCAGTTAGGGGAACAGTATCCACAGGTAGGCAACAGTGTCAAGGTAAACCCTGGCTCCAGTTGTATGGGGATCCACATGAAGACCAAACTGCACATCTGCTACATATGTATGGTGAGCCTAGATCCAGCCCATATATGATCCTTGGTTGGTAGTTCAATCTCTGGAAGCTCCCAAGGGCCCAGGTTAGTCGACTCTATTGGTCTTCCTGTAAAGTCCCTATCCCCTCTGGGTCCCTCAGGTTTTCAGTGTACTTTGAGTACAGTTAGCAGCTGTATACATTTTTTGGTGTGCCTAATCTAGGTGTATCCATAGGGCCTTTCTAACTATTGCACTCTATATTGATTTCTTAGGATAGTCAGCTGGTTGTAAACTTCTGCTTGCTTTCCAGGTTTCCTTTAGAGCTGTGTTGGAAGGTGCTGTTATCTCATAATATAGTTTGGTTATAGTGCAATCATGAATGCCAAGATTCCACATAGACATTAATCGCAACCATTCTGGACTGATGTCCGTGGTCCTGAAATATTCTACTGTCTAATTTATAGTTTGGATACAGTGTCATTGAGGGTTCATTTATTAAGTTTGGTGATGCTTGGTATATACATTTGTGGGATTTTTTTTAAGAGGTGGCTGAATAAAAGAAGCATGAACATCTTCAATTTATTAATACATTGTTGAGCTCATGGTTGAATTAGTGAATTTTAACATTTTAGTGTAATATGCACTGTCCCATTTGAGCAAAAAAGTCACTGGAGGTATGTTCTGAATCAAAATATCTTATTCTAGCTTCCTTTCTCTTCTATACTCTGCGTTCTACACAGCAAAACTTCTGGGATTTTCTCCATTATGTTTAATACTAGGGTGCTCTGCCTTACTGCTCCCCTAGAAACAATGAAGTCAAGTCATCATGAATGGAAACCTCTAAGAATGTGGCAATAGAAACCTGTCTTCCTTCTAGTTTATTTCTCTTATGTATTTTTATCTCAGTGTTACAAAGCTGGCTTCTGTACTCTGAAACAGGAAAAATGGCAATAGGAAACAAGAATCTGGGTATGGTAATTTTGGGTCATTTTTTGAAACAATTTTTACCTTCAAAGTCCTTAGGCTATGATAGAACAGAGAATGTCAAAGAATTAAGAGATTGCATCACAGCCTTGTTCAATTATCTCTCAACAACAAAACTAGTTATTTGGAAATGGCATTGGTCTTTATAAAAGCATGCCACACAGCCATCCTTTGCACACACATTCCTCATTATTTTCCTGGTCAAGCTGACACTAACCAAATTTTCCCCCATGTCTTTCTGTTAATATGATAAAATTCATCCTGTACTCTGGACATCACTTAGGGACTTCTCTCTCACAATAAATTTTCACTTCTTAAAACTTCCCATGACTTTTATACAATGGAAAGAAGGTGGGCTAGCTTTTTGCTCCATCAATGAATGAGAATGCTGGTAATTTGCAATTACATGTGTAATAGTCTAATTCTCAAGATAGCAAATATAGATGGATCATGAGAACATTGAGGTGGGATAGCTGAATGCATAGCTAAAAGTTACTTAGAAATAAAAAATGTACACTATTGTAAGATGAAAAGTTATTAAAAGCATAAGTGATCAAACTGCAAAATAAAAAGCTGAGGACCACTTGGAAGGAAATAGTGGGGACAGGAAAGCAAAAGCTCAAAGACTTCAGTATCTTCCTAATCTACAATGTCAGAAACTAGAGTTTAATTTCTGTGAAGTTCATATACTGCACTGAGCATGTCAGGAACCCTGATGAAAGGCAGACAGTTTGGGCTTTAGGTAGTTGAGCCTATTTCAAGGTACATGCTTGTCATGCAGGATTAATAGAGCCAGAGTGGATTTCACTTAACAAAACCCAAAACAAAAAGCCTTGATAAAATACAAAAATTATCTACTACTAACGTGGTTTCTGTGTAGAAACCTAATTCAGGTGAAAATGAAACAAGGCATCTAACAAAGCATCATCTATATTTGAAACATATAATTGAAATATACCAGTAACTTGAGGAAGAAAATGAAATCTAGTCAAAGGAGAAAACAGGGCAATAGGAAAAATATAATCATGTGAAAATTACCAGGAAAATTAATAGACTGAAACACAGTTTCAGGTTTCAGAAGTTAGGAAATCATTTTAAGACATAAACATTTAAAAACAATATATGTGAATAGGTATTATATCTGAAATAAAATTTATTTGAGGATCTTATTGTAACATATTCACCATATTCAGAAGATGTTTCTCACAGGCCTGGGTTTCTTCTCTTCTGTGTTGTGGGTTGATCCGTGGGAGGAATTGATCTGTGTGAGAGAAGAGATAGGGAAAACTGAGAGGAGTGGAGAGAGGGGGAAGCTGTGGTTGGAGTGTACTTTATGAGAAAAAAAATAAACAACGCAAATAAAACAGTAAAGGAGAACAACTATGAATGGTATAGTATTACATAATGATAGTCTACAAAATGGGAAAAACTCTTCACCAACTTCACATCTCATGAGAGCTAATACAAAATGCAAACTATATAAAGGACACAAGAAACTGGACCTAATACAATCAAATAATCCAGTTAAATAATCACAGGAGTTAGAGGGAGGGAGCGACTTGGGAGGGAGAGAGGAGTGGGAGGGAAAAGGGGGGGCAGGATCAGGTGTGGGAGAAGACAGGGGAGATGTACAGAGGGGGAAGAAATTGAACAGACCTGTGTAACACTGAGAGATGGGGAACCAGGGATAGCTACTAGAAAGTTCCATGTGTTAGGAAAGCAAGAGGCCCCCAGGACCCAACTGGGATGACATTAGCTGAAATATGCAACAAAGGGGAGAGAGAACCTGTAGAGGTTAGGTATGACCTCCTGGTTAAGGAATGGCCCCACCTACCCATCTCTAAAATATTAATCCAGAATTACTCTTGTCCAAAGGAAATACAGGGACAAAGAGTGGAACAGAGATCAAAGGAAAGGCTATAAAGAGACTGCCTCACCTGGGGATCCATCCCATCTGTGGACACCAAACCCAGAACACCATTTTTGATTCCAAAAAGTGCTTGCTGACAGGAACCTGATATAGCAGTCTCCTTGAGAGGCTGTGCCAGAGCCTGACCAATACAGATGAGGATGCTTGCAGCCAACCATTGGACTGGGCATGAGAACCCCAATGGAGAGTTAGGGAATGACTGAAGGAGCTGAAGGGGTGTGCAACTCCATAAACAGAATAACAATACCACCCAACTATACTCCCCAGAGCTCCCAATGACTAAACCACCAACCTAAAGAGTACACATGGAAGGACCCATGGCTCCAGCTGCATATATAGCAGAGGATCGCCTAGTCAGGCATCAATGGGAGGGGAGGCCTTTGGTCCTGTGAAGACTCAATGCCCCAGGGTAGTGAAACAGGAGTGGGTGGGTGGGGGCTGTGGGGGAGCACCCTCATAGATGCAGGGGGAATGGAGGAAGAAATAGGGGGTTTGCAGAGGAGAAACAAGGAAAGGGGGATAACTTTTGAAATGTATATAAAATAACCAATAAAAAAAGGAAGAATACTAAATAAGAATGAAGTATAAATCTAAACAGAATTCTTAAGAGAGGAATCTTAAATTTCTGAGAAACACATAAAGAGATGTTTTATAACCATAGACATGCAAATCAAAATGAATCTGCAATTCTAAATTACACCTGTAAGAATGGCTAAGATCAAAAACTAAAGTGTCAGCTCATATTGATAATGACATGGAGAATCTATGCTGTTGGGAGTGTAAACATGTACAGTAACTTTAGTAACCAATTTGGTGGTTTCTTAGAACACTGAGAATCAATCAACCTCAAGACCCAATTATACCACTTCTGGGCATATGCAAAAAGGACACTCCATCCTACCTTAAAGAAACTTATTCAACTATGTTCATAGTATGAAGGAACTGGAAACAACCTAGATGTCTTTCAGTGATTGAATTGATGAAGAAAATGTGGTACATTTGTACGATAGAGTATTACTCTGCTATCAAGGAACAAAATAGCATTAAGAAATTTGCAGGCAAATAGACGGAACAAATAAACCAAATCATCCTGAGTGAGGTAACCCAGATCCAGAAAATATAAACATGGTGTGGAAATGGAAAGATGACAGTTCAGGTAGAGAGGAGGGATGGAAAATGAGAATGTGGGAAGACATGACTGGAGTTGGAGAACATTTGGCAATCAATGTTTAAACCTAGTACAATAGAAACTGTAGGTCCTCTTCAAAAATATTATGGTTGTTAGCTTGCTGGTTTTATGGGACTCCTAACAATGGGAGTGGGATGAACCTGACCCTTACCTGGTTTTGGGACCCATTTCTTCCTACTGGGTTACCTTGATTAGCCATGATATGAAGAATTGTACCAGTGTTATTGTATCTTGTTTTGCTATGATCTGTTGGCATCTCTGGAAGGTCAGTTATTTTCTGAAGGAAAACAGAAGAGAGCATCTGGAGAAAAGAGGATATGTGAGCCGGGCGTGGTGGCACATGCTTTTAATCCCAGCACTCGGGAAGAAGAGGCAGGTGGATTTGTGAGTTCGAGGCCAGCCTGGTCTATAAAGTGAGTTCCAGGACAGCCAGGGCTATACAGAGAAACCCTGTCTCGGAAAAAAAAACAAAAAAAAAAAANAAAAAAAAACAAAAAAAGAGGATATGTGGTGGTAAGGTTGGAAGAAATGGAGGGAGGGGAAACTGGAGATGGCATATATTATATGAGAAGAGATTAAATATTATTATTTTGTTTTGAAATATATTTATTGTCTTTTAACTTATTCCCATTGTATCCTTCTCACTGCCCCTTCCAGGTTACCCCTTCCACAGTTCTTCTCCTCATCCCACCCTTCTTCTTGTTTGTGCAGGTAGGGGCTCCCTGGGTATCCCCCCACCCTGGCACATTAAATCTCCGTGAAGCTAGGTGTATCCTTTCCCACTGAGGTCAGATAAAGCAGCCCAGATAGAAGAAAATAGTCCGCATATAGGCAATAGCTTTTGGGTTATCCCCTACCCCATTTGTTCAGGACCCACATGAAGATCAAGCTGCACATCTGTTACATATAGTTAGGGAGGCCTAGGTCCAGCCTGCATGAGTTCATTTGTTGGTGGTTCAGTCTCTGAGAGCACCAAGGGTTCAGGTTAGTTGATTCTGTTAGTGTTCCTGTGGAGTTCCTACCCCCTTAGAGGCAGCATTTCTTCCCCTTTATCTTCGATAAGGGTCTTCACATCCACTGTTAGGCTGTGGGTGTCTGAGACAGACAGCTGTTCGGTGGAGCCTCTCAAACGCTAGATGCCTGTTTTTATGGTTCAGGATCCCAAGGACTAAGTTTTAAGAAAGAAAACAAAATGTATGGTATTTTAAAATAGAAGACAATTAACACAAAGGTGTAATTAAATTCAAACACATGATAATTGTAGTATATTCCAAAAATAACAGAATATTTACACATGAAGCAATGTCTAAACCCCCCAAAAAAAGGAGGAAAGAGGGGTACAAAAGATGGAAGTGAGTGCAGAAGGGAGGGAATACACAAATATTAGTAAAAGAGGTTATATGCAATTTTATTTCAATTCATTTAGAACATTGAATGCTATGGTAATCTTTTTAAAATTTATTGTAATAGTATATAAAACATAAATTCACACATATTTGTGAAGCACTGTGTGATGTGTTGTTGTATATGTGCAGTGATAGTGTTCGTATCAGTAGACATGCTGTCTATTCAAACATCATAATATTTTTTCCAAAATATTGGAATTCTTTTGAATAACCAGTGCCTTAGCATTGCCAACTACAACCACATTGTACAATGATGCAGATCAGAACACCACTGTGGTGTTGTTGCTTTATTTTATAGCTGTTTCACTATATCCATTTTGAGGTAAGGTTCCATGTAGCCCAGAGTAGCCTGGACATTACTAATTATTTAAGGATTACCTGGATGTTACAATCTTTTTGTCATCACATGCCTATTTCTAGAAACATAGACTGATGTCACAATACCTGGTTCATGTAGTGCTTGGGACTGAGCACAAAGATTCCTGCATGCCAGACATGCAGTGCGCTACCAGAGCTATATTCCCAGCTCAACATCTTTCATGTCCCCAACAATAAATTAGAGCCCAATGACCAATGTTAGGTATGCCTGGAGAGCTGTGTTTCTTGATGGAAATTTAACTGTAAATGAAGAGCTATCTTCATCTGATTATGATGAAAATAAATAAAATACTGTCTGATTGAGGTGGTGATTTGAAGATATATACATATGAGAACCTTTCAGCTATATACTTTAAGCTGCATGTTATTATATATAAATTGTGTACCTCTTATTATTCTTTGATGTCACTAAAGTTTAATACTAGATCTTGAATATATTATGTATAACATAGTGTTTTCCTCAAGTTTCCTACCTTTGCAAAATGAATTGTCTTATTCAATTTAGTAAAAGAGTACCAACTGAGCAAATGAAATAAACTACAAATATTGATTTCACTTGTAAAGGTTCAAGATTATTTTGTGTTGTCCAGTGCCAAACTATGGTGAGGCCATCAATCCTGGCTTGGTGGTTGTATATGCCAGCTTCATAAGCTATTTTATTAGGTACTTCTCTATTGCTGTGATAAGATACCATGACCAAGGCAACTTATAAAGGTAGCATTAATTTGGAACTTAACAATTTTAGGGTTAGAGTCTATGAAAAGATATGTGAGGAACATAGCAGCAGGCATGTAGGCATGGTGGTGGGGCAGAAGCTGAGAGCTCACATCTTTTTATTAATTCATGTACCATTCACTGTTCCCTGTCCTCCGACCTGCCATTCCTTTCTCCTCTTAGAGAGTGGACTCATCTAGACATAACCCCGCGTCTAGTGGCCAATCAAGTCTCTGTAGAGCTATGCGTTTCTTCTCCCACTGTGACCAAATAAGACAGCTGATTTAGGGGAATGGATTCCACAAGCAGGCAACAACTTTAGGGATAGTTCCTGCTCCAGTAGTTCGGGACTTGCCTGAAGACCGTGATGCACATCTCCTACATCTGTAGAGGAGGGAGTTGGGGCTAGGGCCAGCTGGCGTATGAGAGCTCACATCTTAATCCACAACCATGAGGCAGAAAGCGCTAACTGGGAATGCCATGGGCTTTTGAAACATCAAAGCTATAGTGACACAGGACTGTTAACAAAGTCACACCTTCTAATAAGACGCAAAAAAGGATTAGCCAGGCTAGTGGTGTGAGTCTAATTTGGGAGGCTGTGAGATAAGGAGGTAAGTGCTTCCTACCTACACAGTTTTATCAGCTTTGCATAAATGAGACTTAAAAGTACTTTATAAATTAAAGAAATTAACTAGAGCACTACTAAACTGAAAGTACCACCTACACGACTTGCACAGTTTTCTATTAATAGTGCTTGAAGCATGAGCTGCCAAGGCCCTGGAATAAATTATGATGGAATTAGAGTTTGCAGAGATGAGTTATTGCCTCTCACTTGCACATTTCTTGTAGCAAGAAAATGCCATATTTGGAGTCAATCTCCTGTAAAGTCCAAAAGCTATGAGCAGTTACAATGACATAAGAGCTTAGACTTACAGGCTTATTAATGTTTTATAGAAACAAAGTGAAGGAGATAAAATGGATAATAATTTAAATGAAGGTGAGATAGTTCTTCAATGCCTCTTGATCCCATCTTGGTCTCTTATCTACTTTTAAGAGTGCAAACAGACATTCCTGGCTATAAGAGAAATTCATTATTCTATGGCATTACTTATTAAGGAGGGTGATTACAGCTAGAAAGTGTTGCATGCAGACTTACTAAATTGCCATATAGGGTAAAAACAGATTTAAGGTCAAATCACAATTTCTATGAAAAATTTAAAACTTACAAATATCAAACAAATAAGGATCCATTTAATCTGAAAGGAAAGCTAGTTCTCAGACTACAAGAAAAAAAAAATCACAGTTCACAAGGCCTTGTGAACAGTCTAGGAAAATTAAATGGCAGCAGCCATGGAACAATGGCTATCACTGCTGTGGTTGGCGTCCTTGTTCAGACATGCAGCTGAACAAATTCCTCCCATAGCCAAAGAAGACTGTCTTTAGATTTCATGCTCGGACTCTTCTCTACCAAAATAGAGACTAAATGCTTAGAATCTGTTTAAAGAACTGTGTGGTATAATTTATGTCAGTTGGCCATCATTGTTTTCTAACCAAAATCAGATATTTTTTTCTTGTGTTCACGACAAACTCAGTCTCACTCTCCACTATCTGTTCAATAGTCACCTGCCAATCAATCCAGAACATGTACTTAAAACAATCTCACCGAATCTCAGAATTCTAAAAAAAAAAAAAAAAATCATCTAGTAAAACAATAATTTTTATTTTTCTATGTAAAGTAAGAAATATATACTGTCTGCTTGTTCAATGATTCTATAAGAAAATCACACAATATAAAAGAGAGATTTCCTTGCCTTTCATCACGTGTGTGTGTGTGTGTGTGTGTGTGTGTGTGTGTGTGTATGTGTGTGTTATGTTTTAAGTGTACATACTAGTGGTGTGTTATATAATGGAAAGGCTTGACAAATTCATGCAGCATTAAATGAGTCAATCAAATTAAATTCACTTTTAATTTGTGTTTATTACTCTTTTCTGCATGTATGGATCTTATTCATGCCTGTTCAGTGCTGGGGAAATCCAGTAAAGAGCTGAATTCCTTGGAACTGAACTTATAGAGCATATTATGATAATATACGGGAGCTCGGAAGTAAACTTGGGTAGTTTTGCACAAGAACATCAAGGGTCCATAATTCCTGAATCATCTCTCAAGATCAAGGTAACCAGCTTTTCCCCCTCACATGTAAACCATTTCTTCATATTGAGATGTGTCAAAAACTTTTCTAAGATTATGAAATGTACATTATTGTTTACGTAATCACAGTTACCTGTCATTTTATAGAACCACTGACAATCTTTCCTTTCTACGTCTTTCTCTTCAGTCTTCTTTCCTGACCTATGGTAATATGAATCCTATCCCTAATTTTGACTAATTAACACTTTTCAGCAATCACACCTTCATAAAGTTTGCACCACACCCATAAACACAACAATGTTGAGAACTAAGATTCAGCATGAATTTTGGTGGGGACAGACAAATCTGTTATAAATGCACCAACCTCTATTTCCTGTGCTTGGTCTGGAGGTTCAAAAACAATCAGAAGAAATAGAAACTAAAATGAAAAAAAATTGTTTTCTTATGTGATGATTAGTATTGAGGTAGACTTTCTAATAGTGGAACCAGAGTCAATTTTTTTGTTCTAATGTTTGTTAGAGAACCCCATTTCTGGCACAGATATCCTAAATACATAGAGCTAAACTGGATAATAAAAGTATATTTTATTGGGTCCTTAGGCATTGCTCATCAAAAGCCATGACTGCACATTTGGGGACCCCTTATCCCCCAAATTATTAGGAAGCGGAGGGATCAGAAATGCAGTTATCAAGCAATGGAAGTGGCAAGGTGAGGACTTAGTAAAACATGCAAAGTATGGTTGCTAAGAAGCCACATAGCACAAATCTCATATGCGTTCTCAGAGGTTGTTGCATATTCATTCTGTAGGACAGAACCTCTGTCTCCTTCATGACCTTGTCTTAGGAATCACATCATATGTTTGCTCATTGGAACATTTTATTAATAAGTCAATAAATGTGCTTGATGATTTCCATAAGCCATCTCAAGTCATTAATACAGCAAAATATAATGCTCTCAGTGACTTGAGAATAGTACTCCATATCTACTTCACAGTCATGAGTTCCAGAGTGTCCAGCTGAAGAGATTTGCTCACTGAGTACACTGTGTGATTTGAGATGCTTCAGTGTTTTAATTCCATGGTGAATACACAAGAACATACATTTTAGAAATATTAAAAGATTTGGAAAAAAACAGCTTATATACTCATTACAGAAAATGTCAGATGTACATTCTTCTGTGAGTTTCAGTAATTGTTCTTTACAAACTTTGCACTAGCTGAAGTGTGATATCTTTGCCAGCTAACTGATCTAAACAGAGAGTCTGCTTTTTCAAATCCAAAATATCATTTCCCACCAGAACTTAATCATGACAAATATTTGTTTTTCTACTTTAGACTTCTCATTTACCTATTCCATGGATATTTTATGTTCTATTGATTGTATCTGCTAGTGAAGAATTGTACACATAGTTCATAATACAATATTATTGGATTGTACTGTCTCCTTAGCTTAGGGAATGATATGTTTATCAAGTACTGCTTAATGGGCTCCACTATGAATACTGCCACAAAAATGATAAAAAGGAAACTAAACTTCTTTTAAGAACATTTATGTAGGTTTTCTTTTGAAAATGACACAATGGATAACTTCTCTGAGCTCAGGTTTTACAACCATAGAAGCCAGGATATTATTAAAATAAAACATGAGTAACATCTCATAAAGTCACAGAAAATGCCACAGAAGCTATGTGAAACTTTTCAGGTTTATGATACATTTATTTGTGTGTTATTTGGATAATGTCAAACTGTAATATTCAACCATATCTGTTTCCCCCAAAAAACTTTCAACTTTTTCCTCTAACAGTTTTCACACTTAGTATAATTAAAATTATGTTTAGACATGTGTTTGTTTCATGGTGGACATGTATGTGTGTTCACCATATTTAAATCTGATGGTGGTAGGAAATAGAAGACTGTTAGATCCCCTGTAACCAGAATTACCTGCAGTTGTGAGCCATCATGTGGATGCTAGGAATTGAACCAGCATTGTCTTCTGGACTAACAAATGCTCTTAAACACTTATCCATTCTTCCATTCTCTTATTGTGTACACTTTTTGTAAGTATTTTTCATTGAATTAGTTTTCACCTAACTCCTGGTAATAAAACTCTTTCTTTGGTCTGCATTCAAGTTAATGAAACTACTCTTACAAAGGAGCTTCAATTTTTGCTCTAGTTTCTTTGGTAAGGCAAACTTTCTTTCATATTTTTATTAGATTTTGTTCGATTTTGAAAATCTAGTTCTGTATTATGGGACATTAAAATTATTAAATTTTAATTTAATTAGTGCAAACTAATTACAGCAAATATATTTGATATTTCTGACATTCATCATGCAACAGTTATTATTAGTCTTTATTCATCTGTACAACTACTATTTTCTAAAACATTTGATATAAATTTATAATTTACAAAAGCCAAATGATACACTTAATTTGCTCCTTCCTTCTCTAGGGCATATTCCTTTCCAATCCACATTAAGTGAGTCAACTCACATGTGGTGAGTACCAGTCTCACAGATGGATCACTGATGGCAATTATGATGGCTGGGTTTTACAGCACAGGTGCTTAGATTGGCTTTGTTTCCTGCCAGCTTTTTACTTTTTTTTTTTTTTTTTTTTTTTTTTTGGCAGATACTCTACTTGAAAAAGAAGCAGAGAAAAAGAACATAACCTTATTCAACTGGCACTAGCTCTCTCTACACTGGGTCTACAGCTCATACAGAAATACTGTTTTCAATACCTCTTAGTTCCGGAATCACTGTCAGGTTCTTAACTCATATCTACAAACTGCAAGTAAGACATTTTGATTGACTCATTGATTAGTAGGTTTAACATGGCAACCCTTGAACTCCTTCAGTGGAAAGAGATAACTTGAAACAGATAACAGCACTGCCTTTCAAATAAAAATAAAGAAGCTTCTACAGTAAAATTAGAAACATTTAATATTTATTTGATGAAAAACTGTGTCTTTTTATTAGGTTTTCAACCATACCGTTGGTTTCCATTTAAAATTGTGTTTTCTATATAAAAATGATTTCAAAGAAGTGATTTCTTGGGCTAAAGAGATGGCTCAGTAATTAAAATCCTTCCTGCTCTTACAGCGACCTGAGTTTACCCCCCAGTACCTACAACAGTCTCTACCCAACTACTTATATTGTCCAGCTTTGGGGAATATAGGTCTTTCTTTGGCTTCTTATAGGCACCTGCATTCATATTCCTTATATATTCACAGCCATGCACGCATGAACGTAAGTAAAATAAAAATAAAACAAAATAAAAACAAATCTTTAAAAAGAGAGTAATTACAACTCTCTGTGTCTATCGATCTGAATATAATATTATAACATATATTTTATTCTGTATGCATACAAAATACTCATTTTGTGAGTCTATAGACACTGAACTGGTTCCCAGAAATCCAAATATAGGTTTCTAATGGCTCATCTTTGATGATGAACTCATGCAAATAAGAACCTCAGTTTAATAATATCCTATTTTAAAAGTGTGAAAGAATGAAGCTAGAATGAGTAATTTTTACTCTGTGTCAGAAAACCTAGAAAGAGAAACAGAGATGTTTTATAAATTGATAAAAATGTGCAGTATTTCATTTAAAAAGTACACAAAGTTGAGAGATGTGGCTCCTACATGCAACTCTAGAATTTCACAGGCTGAGACTAGAAGATAAATGAGGACAGCTTGGGGAGCAGAGTGAGGCCTTCCTCAAATAAATAAGTGTGAAAGGGAAGGAGAAGAAAGGAAGTCATGAGAAGGAATGGAAGAAAAGGGAAAAGAAATGTAAAGAGAAGAGGATCTGAGAGGATAGATAGGCAAGAGTTAAGACACTGAGAATATAAAATGACTGGGATATTTATGATGTGGGTGTATGAAAATGGACAATAACAAACCTAATTTCAAGCAGTTAATATATGCTATTAAAATAGTGATGTGGTTAAAGTTACAACTTATAGAGCACTTTTGTATTTATGCACAAAGCTCTGAGTTCGACCCCTAATGACAAACACACACACATACCCACGCACAAGTGCTTCAGTGTTGGTTTCTGCTCCTTAACACTACTTTATTTTTCAGAAAAAAATTCATGTCTTCTTTGGAGTTGACGTGTGATGTGCAGGAAAAATCTATGGTAAGAATAGATTTAATAATTTATAATAAGAAATATAGACTTTATTAAACTAATTTACATTATAATCATGTGCAGAACACACATAACATTTGAATTCTACACTCAGGACAATTTTTATTCATCTGACTAAGCTACTTACTCTGTCTCCCTCTCCCTGTCTTATTTCAGGGTCACACAATGTGCTGAATTAATTAAAGTAAAATCCTGATTGTTTTCAAATGATCATTGTCTTCATAACAGATATAAGAATGCATTTAAAGGCTTTGATGATTTCACTTCTAGAGTATATTCAGTTTTCTTATCGTACATTCAATACTATTGTCATTCAAACTAAAATTATTGGAAAATTTAAGTAGCTCTGTTATTAGCTTTCTGACTTCTTCTAGGACTGCCTTTCCCATTATTCTTTTTGCCACATGGCAGGTACAATGAGGATGTACTTCTAAATCAGATTCCTTGTTCTTATTATCCTAACTGTACTCCATTGAAATTATAATAAAACACAAAACCCCTGGGAACCCAACTATCTGGTATTATTTTCCATAACCAATTTAAATCCTACCCTATTCTTTAAACATATAATATTTTTGTACTTATAATTTGAAATTATATCATTGCCTAACACACTTATTATTTCCATCATCACTGGAGATACTAGGCAAACGCCTTGGATTCAGCAGACCTTACAGGCTAGCCATGGCTCACTAAACCAAATTAAGACAGAAATGATTGTGAAAAATAGAAAAAAAAATATTTATCCACTGTGACCATACTGGAGAGAGGGAAAGATGAATGGGTCTAGTCATATTCAAACCTGTCTTTAGGGTCCTGAAGTTTAGTTTTAGAATGAGGGCAATTGGTAAGTATAATCAAGCATGGTTGTTCACAGTGAGGTCCCACTCACCATTGGCCAATAATCATCTCACTTTAAGTTCTCAAAGTTTGGTCTGGCCCTGCAAAATAGTCGGGTAAAGTGATCAATAACTCCTCTCTTAGTAACGGAGTGATCTAACTCTCACAGATATTGTCGACTCAGAAAAAGGCTTTTTCTTTTGTGGCTTTTCTATAATTGGATTTCAAGTTGAGTACAGAAGAAAGATGAAAGACAATAAATTATCTTTGCCATTTTTCCAGAAGTAATGAAGATAGAGCTGCAGAGATGGTTCAGAAATTAAGAGCACTTGCTGGTCTTGGAGATGACCTGAACTTCATTTTCAACACTCAACCCTGGTATAACCTTCTATAACCCCAGATTCAGGGAATCAAATGTCTTCTTCTCAACTCTGCGGCACTTTTATACACATGTTGTGTGTATACTGCTCACCATACACATAAATACAACAAATTTTTAAAAAGAAAAGTTAAAGACACGCAGAAAGACAAACAGACTAAAGGTAGAGATGTAGAATTTCCTATTGGGTTTAGTTCTTTGTGGATTTGAGCCAGTACCTTAAAGAAAATTTTCTAAGTACCCACTTCAAGCTCAAGTTTAATTTTCACTCTGGGGACATTTCATGACCACCAACTTCTAAAACCATCACCAGAGCTAACATGATCACACTGTTCTTTCCTGGTCAGTATTAAATGGGTAACCTGAGGAAGAGTTTGCTTAGAAATGAAAGTCTCAAGTTTTATTCCTATTTACCATTCCTCCCCTCTAAGTAAATATATTCAGCTCAGATACATGTAGAATGAAGTTTAAGGTACTGTGTCATGCTTGATGGTAATGTCTGGTGCTTCTTTATCTGATGAAAGAGGGGAAGGTCATGAATATTAGTTAGGTTCTAACATCAATTAGAATGAATATTCAGATATTAATTGAAACAAATTGTAAAAGATCTTTTATATTTTATAGAAATGTGTGAATATAAGTTGTATTTTCCTTCCAGGAGTCCTATTGGTTGTTTTAATTTCCTTTACAAATCCCATAATATGTATTCACTGATAAGCGGATATTAGCCCCAAAGCTCGGATTACCCAAGATAGAATTCACAAACCACAGGAAGCTCAAGAAGAAGGAAGACCAAGGTGTAGATGCGCCAGTCCTTCTTAGAAGGGGGAACAGAATACTCGTAGGAGGAAATTTGGAGACAAAGTGTGGAGTAGAGACTGAAGGAAAGGCCATCCAGAGATTGCCCCACCTGGGGATCCATCCCATGTACAGACACCAAACCCAGACACTATTGTGGATGCCAAGATGTGCTTGCTGACAGGAGCCTGATATTGCTGTCTCCTGAGAGGCTCTGCCAGAGCCTGACAAATACAGAGCCAATCATTGGACTGAGCATGGAGTCCCCAAACGAGGAGTTACAGAATGGATTGAAGAAGCTGAAGTTGTTTGCAACCCCATTGGAATAACATCAACCAGCCAGACCTCCCAGAGCTAACAGGGACTAAACCCCAACCAAAGATTACACATGGAGTGACCCACGGCTCCAGCCACATATGTAGCAGAGGATGGCCTTGTTGGGCCTCAGTGGGATGAGAGGTCCTTGGTCCTGTAAAGGCTCAAGTCCTTTTCAAGAGTTGTATTTATACTTCACAGCTCAGTCCTCATTGAAATCCCATTAATTCATGTATTTTAAAGCCTACAATAATATCTTCATTGCAAGCCATGATTATTGACAGCTATATTGATCCTAATGTGGGTTTTATTACTGAGAACTGAGAGCATTTTTGACATATGTATTTCCTGTGACTTTCTAAATTTTCATATCCCCGCTTAAACAACTGCTCATCATATGCTTTTTTTTATTTTTCAGATATTCTAATTTAATGGTAATAAACAATGGAATACATTATAATATTCTTTCTGTATTCCTTTTATTCTTGGTTTTGTTTGGTTTGTTTTCAAGGCCTGATCCTGTATCTTCAATACCTTCACTAGTTTGCGGTAGTCTGGACAGGACTGTCAAATTTTCTGTAACTGAGACATATTGTATATAATAAATATATCAAGGTTGATGAATGTAGTATAAAGATATGAAATCCTCAGTATAAGTATTAGTAGAAGTAGGATAAAGAGGAAAAATGGGAAGACAGAGACTCCATAACTTTAGTTCATTGGCGATTTCTTAGCAACTGAGTTAAAAACTTTTTTTTTATTATTATTATTGTTTTCTTTATTTACATTTCA
>NC_034593.1:65249929-65253541 GCF_900095145.1 Mus pahari
GGTTTAGGAGTTCTCTGGTGGACTTTTTAGGGTCACTTATGTATACCATCATATCATCTGCAAATAATGATAATTTGACTTCTTCCTTACCAATTTGGCCCAGGGAGTGGCACTATTAGAAGATATGTCTTAATTCAAGTAAGTGTGGTCTTTTTAGAGTAGGTGTGGCACTGTGGGTGTGGTCTTTAAGACACTCATCCTAGCTTCTTGGGAGCCAGTATTCTGCTAGCAGTCTTCAGATGAAAATGTAGAACTCTCAGCTCCTCCTGCACCATCCCTCCCTGGATGATTCCGTATTTCTTCCTTTATGATACTGGACTGAGCCTTTCAACCTGTAAGTCAGCCCCAATTAAATGTTATATTTATGTGTCTTGCCTGGACCATGGAGTCAGTTCACAGCAGTAAAACACTAACTAAGACAACTTCCTAGATAGACTTTGGTGACCTTGGTTTCATCTTAATCTATAGTCCTGCATAGATCATGTCAGTTACTAAAGCCTGTAATCTCATTTACCAAAATCAGAAATGATCCATATATAATATTTTAAATATAGTTGAGATATATTTGAAGATACACACACATATGTACACACACATATACAGGGATGTTTGTATGTATGCATGCATTTGTGTGTGTGTGTGTGTGTGTGTGTGTGTGTGCGTGCATGTGCATGTGTATGTGTATGAATGTATGTTACAAAAGCTGTTGCAATAGAAAAAATGTTGGGCTTAAACGAAATTTATTCTGCCATATTTCATTGGATCAAAATGAAAGCCTAAGATGAACATCCTCCCTCTATTCTCCATAGACTCTAGAGGAAAACAGACCTCTTGTTCTTTTTGCTGGCACTTACAGCTTGTGACTCCTTTGTCTGGTAGTGGTAATTGCTTTCTCCAACTAAGTCAAACTTCAGTCTGTATGTGATCACACTTCAGCTTCACTGTAATAATCGGGATAGCATTTGAAATGTATATAAAGAAAATAATAATAATAAAAAAGAAAAAGAGAAAATAAAGGAGATGACATGAAAATAATCTATGATAACTGTCCACATGTTTAAGCATCTTCTGATGTACAGCTTTAACAATATAATACTGAAGTGTTCAAAGGTTAGGATGTCTATAAAAGTAACTTTTATTTGCCTGATGTAACTCATCTCAGAAGCTTATTGCTTCCATCTCCTTACCTAGGCCAAGGTCTGGAAGATTTTATACTATATGCAATCTATGCCTAAAGTGTTTTCAGCCTCTGAGACTTACTGCTGAATAAGCTCACCCTTTCTAGTGCTTTCTGAACTCTGGACGGCTGCTTCAACTCAGCTGTTCTGGCTCAAACTCTTCTTCAAGATGACTGATTCAATCTGACTTCTCTCAACATTTCACAGAATTTCTCTGCTTGGCTTTAAACTGACTCTGACAATGTTTCTAATCTGACTCCTTCTGATTCTCTGGCTTTAACTGCCTCTGCTGACCTGCACTGAACGGCATGAATTCACTAACAAACTCAACACCCCCTACACTGCACTCACTGAACTAACTCCCAACTGACTGACTCAATTCCATTGCACTGAACTCAACGGACTGAACAGAACTAAGTGTCCACCCACTTTCTCTTCCTTCGCTGCTCTTAAGTAGCATCCCTTTCCTTTGCGTTCTCTTGAGAGTTGCATGCTCCTATCTTTGACTCATTCTGTCGAATCTTTCTCTGATTTGTCACTTTGACTGCCTCTAAATTAGAAGTTACTTTTGAATATGGCTGCTTTCTTCTACAAACTACTACTCACATTGTCCTGGATTAAAGGTATATACTAAGTTCATGTCTGTATTGAGCCAGACCAGCCACGTTGCTGGATTGAAACCCTTCTACAGATGTTCTTATCATTCTAGAGGCCACAGCTCAGTCTACATATATGTCTGTATTTGTGTATGTTAGTACACTTCCTCCAGCACATGGACAGAAGCTATGTATCATATGCAAAAAAAATCAAAATCAAAACTCTTCCAAGCATTTTGTACAGTGTTTCATGGAATTGAGATGAATGTATTATAATAGTACTATGATAAATTCAATCAGGTATTTCCTTATTTGAGAATTCTAAGGAAACTTTTGACTTATCTAGACAAGAGAAAGGAAAGGAGCTGAAAGTTAATCATAGCAATAAAAAGCAGGTTTTATTGCTTCTCAGTCTTTTTGCTAAGATCAAGTGAAGGATGTTTTGTCTCTCATTAAGCAAAGATGTTATTATAATTTCTTTTGAAGTGTAGGTAAACAATGGTTAGTAACTCACTAACAAAGATCATTTAGGGAAGGCTTGTAGTAACTACTAAAGTCTTAAGAGGGACATAAATACCAAGTGAAGTGTCAGTGCTGAGGTGCCAGCTTTGTATAGTCTAGATATATATTATGACCCTGCATAAATGCCATTTGTCTGTTGTGTGTATTTCCAAACAACAGGTCAAATGTTAAAAGTAGAATCTCTAATTAAATAACACTTCAAATCTTACAATCTCATAGACTCTACCCTCTCTTAACCAAAAGTATTTTTTTATTCTTTGTTGGGTGTTTCCTTGGCAACTGATACTTAAGTAGATCTGAACAAAATTCTCATTTTTCTTAAGATTCACTGAACCCACAGACTTGACTTTCTCATACGCTTACAACTCCATTCAGCCAGTTATCTTCGGTCAAGAGTGCTTTTTTTTTTTTTTTCTTGACAGATTCTGTTATCATTTACTTAGAGATATACATAACATACAATTGCTAGCTCCTCTAAGGGCCACTAATAGCTCCCTTCCTTTCTTTTGCCTTTGTAGGTCAAAAGTTTCCTTAGCACCCACAGTCCCCAAGTCCTCCAGGATCCAAGTAATCCTTCTACAATAAATACTCTTACCTATGAGCTTAAAACTTGACAGTTGCTTCCAGGGTTCAATTCTCAACCTCTGGTTTCATTTTTTACCATCATTTTTTTTTCCCCGGGAGGCTTCACTTGGTATTTCTCTAAGCTTCTATGACTTAGTAGCTTAGTCTCCCACAGTGTGGCTGACATATCATTTGTTACCTTAGCAACAGGGAACTTGGCCACTACAGATCTCTATTTGCAGTTTGACAAAGCTATATTTACTCATTGTATAATTACAAAGTTCTTTCTTTTATCTTTGTATATCTCCTGCCATAAAAATATGAGCACCAAGAAATCAAAAGCCTTTTTTGTTTTAAACACTGCTCTGGAGAAGTGCCTAAATTAAAAATGGACAATAATAGTAGCTAGATGAAAGATGAAAATGTGTTCAGTCTGCAATTGTAATATTTGGAAAAATACATGCATGCCTTTTTCTACACCATAGAAAGTTAGTGTTATACATATAAGGAAGTCAATAATACAGTTATATATGATCAGTGTGGTTAGATTTATGGTATGTTTGTTTTTTTCAATGACTACATATTTGGAGATGAATGTCTATGTAATTAACGTATTTATAGAGCAGGAAATAAAAGAGATATTTTTTATTAGATATTTTCTTTAATTACATTTTAAATGCTATCCCGAAAGTTCCCTATACCCTCCCCAAGCCCCTGCTCCCCTACCCACCCACTCCCACTTTTGGCCCTGG
>NC_034593.1:65255166-65290754 GCF_900095145.1 Mus pahari
TGTCTGTCGCTGTACCAGTACCATGCAGTTTTTAATCATAATTTCTCTGTAGTACAGTTTAAGGTCAGGCATGGTGATTCCACCAGAGGTTCAAGAGATGATTTTAATATGACTACAAGTGACTTAGTCACAGACTCCACTGCCTTAGCAAATATCATGTAAAAATGTTATGAGGAAGGGTCCATGTTGCTTATGTATCTGGGGGTCAGTGCCTTTGGGGAAAGCCGAGGCCATCCATCCATGGCTTCCTCAGTCTTCTTTCTTATGTTATTCAGGAATCCTTGTCATGGTGTCCCGGTGTCCCATTGCTCACAGTAAGCTAAGCCCTTCCACATCAATTGCTAATCAGGACAACGCACCTAAGACTTGTCTACATACTACTCTTACAGACACTTTTTAAAATTACACTTTTTCAACCCAAATATGTCTATATTTGTGTCAATTTAACAAAAATTAGCACAATAACTAAGTTGTTTTAAATATATATTCTTGTATGAAACAAAATACCTCTTTCCTGGAGTAGTTGTTAATATCTGATTGATTAATGTAACTTAAAGAAGAAATGTACCAAAAGGCTTTGTCACTAAATAAATCTGGAGGGAAACCACATTGAATATCTTTTTCTAACATCACCACCCTGGGGATAGGCATGGTAACACTGATTAGATATATTAAATATTTATCATCAGGGCCTTCATTTATGACAGATTAAGTTTGTGGTTTTGTCAGTGAATATGGCAGTATAAATAAGGCTTAAAATAGTTAAAAGAATATACATTCAACTTCAGAATATTTTACAACACTGAGGACTATACGTGTGACTGTAAAATATCATATGCTTGTGTTAAACAAATATGTAAAACCTTATGTATTCTGAAAACTAAGACTGCCCTAAATGGAATTCCTTCAGTGTGTATCAGGGTAAGTAAATGGTTCTTTTCTAATTGGCAGTTACAACCAATTAAAAAAGGAAGAGTATTCTACTCCATTCACTTCTTTGAAAACTTCTGCAATATGAAACATGTGAAGGAATAGTACAATAAAAAATTCTCACTTAGTATTTTGCACAAGATTTCAAAGAGACAACTCAAAGGGAGATTATTAAAATTTTATCTTTTATGATTATGTGGAAATGATAATTCACCTGTGGAATGGAACACATTATGCTGGCATTTAGTTTAAAACTGAAATGCCACTGGAGATGTTAGCATTTGAGTTTTCATTCACTTATTCCTTACAAAAAGATAACAGTTTCAAAACTATCACATTATGATGTCATAAAAAAAAGAAAGAAAGAAAATATCATTTCAAGAAAAAAAAAGCTAATGTTGAAGAGCCATTGGAAAGAAAGAATATTCTAAAATTAAAAATGTCACTGAGGCAATGGAATTATGGCAGAGGAGGAACTGGCTAAGTCGTATTTTGGATATTCTGAAACATATCTTTCTGGAAACTCTGTTTAAGGAAAGCAAGGGATATTACAACTACATTTAATTCAACAATTTTTGAAAGTGTTTTGCCAGTAAAGATTCATAAGTGTAACTAAGATAAACTGGCTTCATGATACGTAAGTAAATATGTGCCTGCAGCTTACAATTATTCCTAGAGCACTACCCAAGGTCTTAGGTTATGTCTGCATCAGTGGGAGCACTGAAGAAAATAATAATAAAACTAGTATCAGCCCCACCCCACCCCCCAAAAAAATAAATAAAAGGAGAAGAGGAACAAATGAACAGAGGGGAAAGAAAGAAACAGAAGTAAAGGGCACATTTGTTCAAATCCAACCAGGAAAATCACGTGTCCAGGAAAACTAGAACATGATTCAGAGAATAAAAGAAAAAAAAAAATCCCGAAAGTATTAAGAAGTACTGGAAATGAAAACAGATGTTGAAATTAACAGTTACTCAAATTATTTGCCTATATACTAAAAGACACTGGGGAAATTTCTCTGAAACACTGGTCTCAAAAGAGAGTAGGGGCAGCACACACTTTTTATTTTTATTTTATTTATTTTTATTTTTAAAATTATTTTATTAGATACTTTCTTCATTTACATTTCAAATGCTATCCTGAATTCCCCTATACTCTTTCCCCAAATTGCTCCCCTACCCACTCACTACCCCTTCTTGGCCCTGGCATTCCCCTGTACTGGGCATATAAAGTTTGCAAAATCAAGGGTCTCTCTTCCCAATGATGGCTGACTAGGCCATCTACTGCTATATATGCAGCTAGAGACACGAGCTCTGGGGGTACTGATTAGTTCATATTGTTGTTCCACTTATACAGTTGCAGACCCCTTCATCTCCTGGGGGTAATTTCTCTAGCTCCTCCATTGGGGTCTCTGTGTTCTATCCAATAGATGACTGTGGGCATCCACTTCTGTATTTGCAAGGCACTGGCATAGCCTCACAAGAGATAACTATATCAGTGTCCTTTCAGCAAGATCTTGCTGGCATATGCCATAGCGTCTCTGTTTGGTGGCTGATTACGTGATGGACCTCCGGGTGGGGCAGTCTCTGAATGGTCCATCCTTACATCTTAGCTCCAAACTTTGTCTCTGCAACTTCTTTCATGGATATTTTAGTCCCTATTTTGGGGAGGAATGAAGTATCCACATGTTGGTCTTCCTTCTTCTTGATTTTCTTGTGTTTTGGAGATTGTATCTTGGGTAATCTAGGTTTCTGGGCTAATATCCACTTATCAGTGAGTTCTTTTGTGATTAGGTTACCTCACTCAGAATGATATCCTCCAGAGACATCCATTTGCCTAAGAATTTCATAAATTCATTGTTTTTAATAGCCAAGTAGTACTCCATTGTGTTAACGTACCACATTTTCTGTATCCATTCCTCTGTTGAGGGACATTTGAGTTCTTTCCAGCTTCTGGCTATTATAAATAGGGCAGCTATGAACATAGTGGAGCATGTGTCCTTATTACCAGTTGGATCATCTTCTGGGTATATACCGAAAAAAGGTATTGCTGGATCTGCCGGTAGTATTATGTCCAGTTTTCTGAGGAACCACCAGACTGATTTCCAGAGTGGTTGTACAAGCTCGCAGTCACACCAGCAATGGAGGAATGTTCCTCTTTCTCCACATCCTCGCCAGCACCTGCTGTCACCTGAATTTTTGATCTTAGCCATTCTGACTGGTGTGAGGTGAAATCTCAGGGTTGTTTTGATTGTAGCACACACATTTAATCTGAGAACTTGAAATGCAGAGGCAGGCAGATCTTTGGTTTGTAGAATGAATTCCAGGAAACCCAGAACACACAGAAACTCTGCCATGAAAATCATAAACATAAATAAAAACAAAACACAAAATAATACCAAGTTATTTTCCTCACATTCTCAGAAGACTCACAATATATAAAGGATATCTGCTACAAATAATGGGAATTTTGTTTATCTGATACATAATGACAGGAAATTGCTAAAAACTGGGGTGAACCTGACACCCTTTAAGGGGTGTTAGATTTTTGGATTTTACTTGTTATTAAAGTTTGAGCCAAAGCTAAAGGGCAATCAAAACTTTCTTCAAAACTCTTGATAAGAGAGGTGCATGGACTGAAAGATTAGCAGGTTTTTTGTTTTTGTTTTTGTATTATTTCCTTTATTTATTTATTTCTGTAAAGTAGTTATATTCCAAACACTGACACCCACTGACAGTCTCCCTCCCCCACTCAGATTCCCTCCCCATTTCCTTATCCCCTTGTCCTCCAAAAGGGTGACTCCCTCCCTCAGGCATCCACCCAGCCTAGCCTGGCACATCAAGTCTCTGTAGGATTAAGAACATCTTTTCCCACTGAGGCCAGACAAGGCAGCCCTGTTGGGCAGCTTTAGGGAAAGCCTCTGCTTTGGTTGTTGAGGGTCCCACATGCCTCAGTCTTCTACCTATGTGCCAGGGCCTCCGTCCAACCTATGTTTGCTGTTTGTTTGGTGCTCTGACTCTGAGAACTCCCAGGGTCCATGTTGACATGGTTGGTCTTGTCGAATTGCTTTCCCCTTCAGGGCCCTCAATCCTTTTTCCAACACTTCTATAAGATTCTGCATATTGTTGTTCCTCCTATAGGTTTGCAGACCCATTCAGCTCCCTGGGTACTTTCTCTAGCTCCTTCATTGGAAGCCCTGTGTCCCAGCCAATAGATGACTGTGAGCATCCACTTTTTTATTTGCCAGGCACTGGCATAGCCTCACAAGTTACAACTATATCAGGGTCCTGTCAGCAAAAGCTTGCTGACCTATGCAAAAATGTCTGGGTTTGGTGGTCGTTTATTGGATGGATTCCTGGGTGGGGCAATCTCTGGATGGTTCTTCCTTCCATCTCAGCCCCGAAATTTGTCTCTGTAACCCCTTCCATGGGAGTTTTGTTCCCCATTCTAAGAAGGAATGAAGTATCCACACTTTGTTCTTCCTTCTTCTTGAGTTTCATGTGTTTTGCAAATTGTATCTTGGATACTCAAAGTTTCTGGGCTAACATCCACTTATCAGTGAGTACATATCATGTGTGTTCTTTTGTGATTGGGTTACCTCACTCAGGATGATATTCTCCAGATACATCCATTTGCCTGATAATTTCATAAATTCACTGTTTTTAATAGCTGAGTAGTACTCCATTGTGTAAATGTATCACATTTTCTGTATCCATTCCTCTATTGAGGGACATCTGGGTTCTTTCCAGCTTCTGGCTATTATAAATAAGGCTGCTATGAACATAGTGGAGCATGTGTCCTTATTACAAGTTGGAACATCTTCTGAGTATATGCCCAGGAGAGGTATTGCTAGATCTTCTGGTAGTACTATGTCCAATTTTCTGAAGAACTGCCAGACTGATTCCCAGGGTGGAACAACAATATGAACAAACAAGTACCCCCCAGAGCTTGTGTATCTAGTTGCATATGTAGCAGAGGATGACCTAGTTGGCCATCAATGGGAGGAGAGGCCCTTGGTCTTATGAAGATTATATGCCCCAGTACAGGGGAATGCCAGGGCCAAGAAACAGGAGTGGGTGGTTTGGGGAGCAGGCTGAAGGGAGGTTATAGGGGACTTCTGGGTTAGCATCTGAAATGTAAATGAAGAAAATATCTAATTAAAAAAATTAAAAAGAAAAAGAGAAAAAGAATAAAGCTCTCAGGCCTAAGGTGGCTAAGACCCTGGGGGGGGGGGATAAAAGATTCTGTAACCTATGACCAATGTCTGCCTGTGGGTATTTATATCTCTTTCAGTCAGCTGCTGGGTTGAACCTCACCAAAGACTCTAGGCAGAAGATGCTAGGCTCCTGTCTGCAAGCAGAGCAGAATATGGCGAATAGTGTCAGTAATTGGTGCTTACCAATGGGATGGGTCTCAAGTTCAGCTGGTTATTTGTCCATTCCTTTAACCAATGAATGGGTACAGTAAATATAATTCATTCACACACTGGAATACTATTTATCTATTATAAACAAAGACATCATGAATTGTTCAGGCAAATGGATGGAACTAGAAAATATCATCCTGTGTGAAGCAATAAAGACACCAAAGAACATTCATGTTATGTACTCACTGATAAGTGGATATTAGTCATAAAGTAGAGAAAACTCATGATATAACCTGCAGACATGAAGACATTAAACAAGAAGGAAGGCCCAAGCGAGGATGCTTGAATCTTATTTTGAAGTGGGAATAGTCATGGGAGGCAGAGGCAGGGAGGGAACTTTGTGGTAGAGGGGATGAGAATGGGAATGGGGCAGGGAGTCAGTATCAGGTATGAGAAGAGACAGGAGAGATGTCCATATGTCCATGAGAATGAATGGAAATCTGCAAATGACAGGTTTTTTTTTTTTTTTTGAGGAGGGGGTTGCAGGTTATCTCTAGGACATGACAGACAAGGGATAAAGAAGGCACCCAAGAATAAATGGGGATAAGCTTAGCCAAGATGCCTAACAATGGTGATAAGGCACCAGAAGAGACCACCTCCTGTCTTTAGGGAGAATCCCAGTGGATGGATAAAAAGAACTACATAATCTACAAAATTTTTGATCTAAAAGATTAAAGATCTAAAAGTGCTGAGGTAGTCCTTTTTGTTGGAACCATAGAAGGTTGGAGAAGGTTGACTTACAGGAGTGCAGGGTTCAGAGGGGTTTCCTCTGGTTTGCTATGTGCTTATGTAATCTACTAAGGTAATCTGTGTTCATCAAAGTACAGTTTTGCTTGTTTCATTCATGAAAGCAGAAATTTGAACACTCTTCTAACATTCCATTCTGAAATGATGTTTCCTGGCTTCTTAAGAAAGAGAGTATTTCCTGAGTGGTAAAACTGAGGAAAAAGTGGGAGAAAAATTTTATGCTTCTATACGAGGTCAGGGGAACTTTTAAAACAAACCCATTTCAATTAGTCTATAAACAAAATATTTAATAGTATTTGAAGTGGAAATTTCTGGTTTCTTTTTAAAGTCAGTTATGTCAAATGATGTTTTACTGGAACACATAGGTGAAAGAATATTTTGCTGAAGCAGACAAAGGATGTTTTACTATAACAGATATGTAAAAGAACCCATGATGTTTATGGTTTGCTTTTCTCTACCTTGCTATTCTTTGCTGACAATATGCATTTACTGGTTTACCTTGTATTGCTTTGCTAAGCTTCACTTGTGGTGAGATCATAGAGAGAAACTCACCAAAGAACTTTTGAGGTTTCTGCAATTTTTGCAGACAAGAGCTCATTGACAAGCCTCATGGTTTCTTCTGGATAGAGCTGAAGTTGCTGACTCATGTGTGGTGTCTGCTGAGTGGATTGAAGCTCCTTTGCTGGTCCATGTGTGATGCTTTCTGAGTGTACTGGTCTGCAGCTGCTGATTCATATTTGATGTTTGCTAGTGAACTGGACTGAGAAGAGTGATGATGGTGATGCTCCAGGTAACTATTTCTAAAGATTTATTTATTTATGTATGTATATGAGCACACTGTAGCTGTACATCTGTACAGATGGTTGTGAGCCTTCGTGTGGTTGTTGGGAATTGAATTTTTTATGACCTCTGCTCGCTCCAGTCAACTCCACTCATTCAGGTCAACTCAGATCACTCAGTCCCTGCTTGCTCCAGCCCAAAGCTTCATTTATTATTATACATAAGTACACTATAGCTGACTTCAGAAGCATCAGAAGAGGGTGTCAGATCTCATTACACATGGTTGTGAGCCACCATGTGGTTGCTGGGATTTGAATTCAGGACCTTTGGAAGAACTCTTACCCGCTGAGCCATCTCACCAGCCCCAGGGAACTATTTCTTTTTTTTTTTTCTCTCTCTCTCTTTTTTATTAGATATTTTCTTTATTTACATTTCAAATGCTATCCTGAAAGTTCCTTATACCCTTCCCCTACCCTGCTCCCCTATCCACCCACTACCATTTCTTGACCCTGGCATTCCCCTGTACTGGAGCATAAAAAGTTTATAAGACTTAGGGGCCTCTCTTCCCAGTGATGGCCAACTAGGCCATCTTCTGCTACATATGCAGCTTGAGACATGAGCTCTGGGGGTACTGGTTAGTTCATATTGTTGTTTCACCTATAGGGTTGCAGACCCATTTAGCTCCTTGGGTAGTTTCTCTAGCTCCTCCATTGGGGGCCCTGTGTTCCATCCAATAGATGACTGTGAGCATCCACTTCTGTGTTTGCCAGGCACTGGCATAGCCTCACAAGAGACTACTATATCAGGGTCCCTTCAGCAAAATCTTGCTGGCATATGTGATCCTCAGAATAGGGCACAAAATACCCATGAAAGGAATTACAGAGACAAAGTTTGGAGCTAAGATGAAAGGGAACTCTTTCTAAACAGGTCTAATTCCCCTGTGTCCTAATGACCTTTGTTTTCCATTATACTGGTGGGTGGTAGACTAGAGAGTTAAAACCCTTGTTAGAGTAGCTTAAGAAAACTTTATGCCTACAAGCATTAGTGTATGTTGAGTACTTATGAATATGTTTGCTACAGTTGCTACAATTGGTTATAATTTATATTTTGTAACTATATGAATGTATTTAATGAATATATATTTCATTTATTAACTGTGTTATATAATTTTATATTAATTATAACACCTAATTAAGTGAGTATTTTGTGATCATCATACTGCTTTTCTTATCATCTATTTTCTATCAGATGGATCCACTTAATAAATTTCTTTATCCTACTTCATTGGTGAATGCTAAAAGGTTCATTGTATAAATGAATATGTATACATGCATGACATATTGCTTTTCTATAGGTGCAATAAAATACCAAGACAAAAGGAACTTATAGAAGGAAGTTTTTATTTTGTGCATATGATTCAGAGAGATAACAGTTCACCATGGGAAGTATGATAGCAAGTATCAGGCACGGTGGTTTGAACAGAAACCTGAGAGTTTACATCTTCAAACACAAGTAGAAAGTGGGAAGAGCAAAAAAGATATCTGGTGATGTTAGATAATCTCGACACCTTTTCACAATGATACACCCCTTCCAAGAAGGCGGGACCTCTTAAACCTTCCAAACAACAACTAGTGATCAAGTGTTCAAATATCTGAGCCTGTGGGGGACATTCTCATTCACACCACTTTATTTTCTCATCTGAGAAAGTAGTCTCGCCACCCTTAGCAGAGAGGATGGATCCAAGAATATACCTCTCAGGACTGTTCACTCCATCCTTGTCTAAGAGAATTGACTCTGTATTACACACAGAATTCATAATTACCTTCCCTGAAGGAGATGCCAATGAGGATAATACAGATGTCCACCGGTGCCTACAAATTGTTGTCTATAGATCTTTAAGGATTCTTAAGGTTATGAGGCTTCTAGATGTGAGGTACACTATACTTTTTAAAGAATTTAATGAACTTCAATTCAAGTGGAAGTCTTGGGAATGTTTGAGAATAGATCCTAAGGGTGTAGAATAGCAGTGAAAGGAACATAAAATGGAATCAGGCTGAGATTATTGATATGGACCTATTTAATGGATACTCTATACTTAATATGGAAGCTTTCACAGTTAAAAGGGTTTTATTTGATTAGTAGGCTGTGTATTTCTCAAATGATATTCTATTTAAAATAACTGGAAATGGTTGATAACACTTGGTTTATTGTAATGAAGGGAATTTTAAGACTCAGGAAATTTGGAATGCTGGAGTAGGTGAACCATATAAAACCTAATCCTTAACAGTGGGTGGGGGGCTAGAATACCTGTCACTCACTGCAGAAAACAGTGAGGGGGCAACATGAAAAATGTTAACACTCCATATGCTTGGATAGACATCAGTACATTTGAACAGCCATTGTTGTTCTTCTATCTGATCTTAGAGCTGAAGATACTAATGCTCAGTGGATAAATTAATTGTAATGGGTTCAACTGGTCCCCAAAGTAGCAGAGCTCAAGTGGCATCATTGAATTTCCAAAGACACAGCAAGTATGGCATTGTAATAGGCAGTATAGGCAAAGCAATATGTGTAATAGTCTAACCCATAGGGACCTTTGGTACTGAATAATTAAGCATAGTGTTTCTAGGGATGAAAGAGAAGACTACTAAGTGTTGTCTCATCTGTGTACACAGAAATGCTCTAGAATAAAAGCAAGAAAGGATAAAATTCCTTCTAGCAATCAAGAATATTTGCCTGTCAGTTTCCAGACTTGTGTCAGCCCAAACACCTACAATTCCTTGATTGAGAAGGCCAGTTCCCCCACAGGATCATTTTAACATGCTGAAGAGTTTTATTTTTAGCCTTCCTCCTGTCCTTTCCTGGAAGGACTCATGGCTTTTAACTAGGATAAATAGACAGTGAACAATATAAACAGTCAGTTTTGCATGACCTGTTGTGTACTAGTCTATAACTGATATTGATTCTGGGAAATCTGTAAAGGTAAGCTTCTTGCTACAGGTAGAAAAAATACATAATACATAGTAAATAATTAGAGTCAAGATTCTGTTCAAGACATGATTATCATTGATATGAATGATTCTGTCTTATATTAAAACATGTTTACATGTATATACATATATTAATCAATTATTTGTGTTTTCTTCCCTGTACATGTTTATCATGCATTGATAAATCAATTGAGATAATATTGTTTAAGTGTAAGTCTATATTATCATATTTAGGTTATAAGGCACTACAAGACTAAACATTCTTTGACAAACTTTGCTAACTGTTCTAAAATAGATAACACATTTGCAGTTGTGTATGGGATAGTTAAAGTATGTTAGGTGGAATTATGAACTGATCATTGAAATTAAAAGCATGACTTAAGAGAATATAGCTCTGTGTCATGCTGAAAAGGAATGGATTTGTAATGACTAATTATGGTGCCACTTTGACAACATCTAGATTCAAGTTAATCCAAGCAAGTTTCAGGGCATTCCTGTGAGTGATTTTCCTGATGAGGATATTTGAAATAGGAATATGAGTCCTAAACCTGAGATGAGCCTTATGGTGGCCTCATAGATCAAAGGGCATGAAAGAAGGGACATTTGCTTTTTAATTGTTTGCTCTAACTCTTGCTGTCAAGTTCATCAATCTTCTTGCAGAAGCATACCTTCACTGATATTGGAACCTACTTCTTTGAGATGCCAAACTAAACTCAAGGAGAGATGCTCTCCAGGACTTCTCTGGGCTTATACCACTTTATTGTGACTACCGATACATTCAAACATGTGTCTTTAACAACTTCTATAATCTAGGCCTCTCCAGGGTGAGGCAGACATTGTTATACTACTAGGCTATATTCCATAAGGCACTAAAATAAGCTCTTTTTAAAATATGCATTCATTTTGTCTAGTCTGTTTCTTGAGAGAACCCTAATACAAATTTGTATGCATCTTAGATTTGGTAGTCACCTGTTCTTTTCTTTTTCACTTTGTGTAAGAATGTTGGATTTAAGTTACTTGTAGACTAAGGAAATTACTCATGGATTACATTTCAGTATAAAGGAATGGCAAGTAACTCTTCACATTCAGTATATTTAGGCAAAGCCTCTCTCACCCTACATACTGCCTTTGCAAACAGGCTTTTGATGAGAACAGGTACTGTTGAGTACAGTACATACAAGCTTGATATAGAATTTCACTAACTCTTGATTTTCTTGTCTTTCCTCCACAATGTGCAGATTGTCCTATTTATTAGTCATTGAGCTAAGTGTGTCACAGCTAAAATTATATTAATAATCATTGAAGAAATTATGATTGACATGAGTTTAATTACATTACTTTTGAAATTATCCTCATCATTATAAACTTCATCATACTATTTTTGAAAATGAAAATTCAGTATAACAAGGTTCTTTTTAGAAGAAGGAGATTTGTTATTTTAGTTCTTATAAACCACTAACATAAACATTTTTCAATATATAGATGATCAAAATAATGTTCTGATCTGCCTTAACTAGCAACAGTTATTTGTATACAATCTAAAGTATACTTTTTTGTCATATATTCAGAATGATATACAAACTCACCTAAATAAGTGACAGTTCAATGGCTTTGTTTGGTGTTACATTTCCTCAAGCACTAACCCTAAGGAAGACTGATATGATGTGGAGTTTGGGTCCACAGACACTTAATCCATGAATAATTTAAACCAAACTTTTGTTTCAGCTATGAATATGTTAAAGGTGAGATCTCCAAGAGTTCGCAGACGCTGATTTCTGCTATCCAGCCTATAGCGCAGTGTGAGGCCCAGTATTCTATTCTAAAATTCCTGTGCATATTAGAACCACGTATTTTCTTTGGATGTTGAATTATGGATGGCACATGATTCATGTGGCAAATCATGCTCATGAAATGATACCTGAAGCATGATTTCTCTCTCAGAAGAGCCAGTTGGCATGATTTTCAACAGCACTTGAAATTCCTTGCTTTTGTTGTTAGCCATATTTTATTTCCCAGATGCGGTGGCTCTTACTTTGATATTCTCTCATGCCTCTAAATATATGAATAGCCAACTTTTTGTTTGTTTTACTATTTGATATTGATACTAGACTTATAAATACATTATAGGCAACAGTAATATAAACTATAACATCCATTGCCTCAAAATCCAATTCAGATTTTAGCAATAGTTTTATACAGGTAGCTCTGAAAATACTGGATTGAATAGAAGTGGATGATGTAACTTTTAGGTAAAAGCTGTAATGTTATTGAGAAAAGTAATATCAAAGCAGCATGTAATTTACATTGTGATAATTAATAAAAACAACTTCTAATGACTCAGTTCTGAGACATTAGGTAAAATACTAGGTGAAAAGTATAAGATCAATATTCTCATTTGGCATTTCTTCTCTGCTGTGTAATAGCATTCTTGGTATATATGGAGAGAGCTACTGGTGTATTTGCCTTCATCTACAGTAAAATGAACATTCTATAAAGGGTAAATCTATTAATTAGAGAGCTGTACAACTCTCTTTCTTGCTAGTGTAATCGTTAAATTGATTTTGCCAGTCCATCATGTAATTGCTCCAACGATGAAATCCTGCCTTCCACTCTTGCTCTGTTTCATCAATATCTCCTGTAAAACATAGAATACATTGCATTAATCTGAAGTTTAATATCTGTTTACATTACCTGAAAATAATTCTAATTATAGATGCCATTTTCTGCAAGTATACTTCACAGCAAGATTTTAGTTTTCATTATGTATTATCAGCTTCACTTACTACTGACAAAGCCCTTAATATATTTTTGTGTAGCATATTAAACAATGCAACTAAAATGTATATAAATAAAAATGAAGTGAAAGTACAAATTGGATCATGTCAATTTATATTATATGTCCTTTCATTATCTACCCAGAAGACATGTAGATATTGCTTCTATTATTTAACTCTTTAGAGAATTATAAAAACTTCATGCTTCATGTTACAAAATACCACCAAGGTAATATCTTCAATCAACATACTTACATGTGTGAACATTTATTTACTAATACATAAAGAGAGTTTTGTAATTATCATGCCATACAGATTTTACACTCATTAAAATACATTTCATTCCATATGATGCTCCGTTGCTTATGCTGTTGATCATGTGACAGCAGCTTAATAACTCCTTTATAAAACAGAAAAATAAGAAAATATTGGCCTTCAAGTAAATTGTGAATCACAAGTATTTTCATGTGATGATTACATTAGTAATCATATTCTTCGTGTATATGTGTTTGAAAAGAAAAAGAAATTTTTAAGAATGGAAAGGCTAAGAGTATAAAGTGGAAGCAAATTTAAAAAAGTAGAATTGTGGATTGAATTTCTAGTAAAATATTGATTATATCATTAAAAATTAAGGCAGTAGATTCTTCATCAGAAGAAGATATCTATGGGCACTTTCCTTTGCATTTAGAGAGAATTCTTATTTATAGAAGAAATTATGAATTGTAACATAGTTTCTTCTTTTCTTCTTTACAGTAAAACAACGTATGGCTTGAACATTGGGATGTGAAAAAGCACCACAATATGTCATGTCATGATTATTTTTTGAAGAGGTTGAATCTGTTGAGGAACTTTCCTCAGAATTTTTGGAAAGACTATTTGTAAGGCTCCCTCTACTGATGTGCTATAATGGTCATTAAATAGAAGTATATGTATGAAAATTGATTTATTTCACTTGAGAAATAAAGAACAGTGAAAGGAGTACTTATCTAGTGTCTTCAGCTTGTCACATCATTAATATTTGTGAAATAGAGAAACACAGAAAAACTAAAACCTACACAAATATGACGTAAATTTTAAAAAATTGAGGTATTAATAACATATATGGAAGTAATGAAGGGTAAGAACTATGTCAGCTAGTTAAAACAAGAAAAATAAAACAAACAAACCCTTCCATTCATAAAATTATGTGTTCATGGTTTTTTACCCAGGAGACATGACAATATCTTAAACAAAATATTTTTAATTATGCATCATAGAATCAGAAAAATTCTAATGCAGAAGCTTAGTCATCTGTACTATTTCTTGAATTAAAAAATTACCAGTCAGAGGCAAATTTAACATTGAATATTTCCAAACTACAGAAAAAGATACTTGGGATACTTTTAAAAAATTATTAGAAATTAAATATAAAGTACAAATAAATATAATGAAAATAACAAAACTAGCATATTCTTGATACGAACTGGCAAACCAAAACCAACATTGCCTGAGGAATGAACTGTGTGTCAGGATGAGTATCATAATGCCAAGCAGGAGAACCCTGAATGCAGCAAAAACCAATACATCCAGGAATCAACAACCAGGACCGCTAGACCCTCACTTTAAATTGCTGAGCAGCTGTACTTGATGTAGAATTTCTAGCATGATGCAAAGGATGCTTTGTTCAGGGTCCCTGGTTGTCAGGATCAGCTCCCCAGCATGCCTTCCTATTAAGAGTTCAGTGCCAGTGTGTTCTCTTTCCTGATCCTGGACCATGCCTCTGCCAGTTCATTATGAGTGAGCAGGTGTCATTTTTATGTGGGGCTTCACGGATAGCACAGCTCTATTCAAGGGCTTTAGAACAGAGCATACATACACTCTGTACACAGTTATCATATTAATTGATTAAAATGAAAAGAAGGAAATTTATTTTTTATAATATTTGGTTATACTACCCAAAATTGTATAAAAATTTGCTAGATGTAAACTATTATGGAATAACAATCTACATGAACCTTTAGTTCTTTAGAAATTATTATTTTCCCAATTTTTGGTATTTTATAGATAATTTATAACATGATTTATTACTTTTGGAATAATAACAATTTTATATGGTTTGTATTAGCTAATTTTAAAAATCCAATGTCTTTTTAAAAAGAATTTCTATTATATTTTGAAATTTTAATATAATCACATCATTTCCCCATTCCTTTCCTCCCTCCAAAACCCCCCAAATGCCCCTCCTTGCCTGTTTTCCAACCCATGGCCTCTTTTTTCTTTAATTGTTATATGTATATTTATATATTTCTATCTGCCACCTAACCTAGCCACCCAACAAAGAAAGGAGAATATCGAGTGATATTCTGAAAAGATTGTTACACTGGAATTAGTCATTCCAATGTACAATTTAACAACATATTAATGTCTTCAAAAGGATAGAAATAAATTATGTACTAAACATGAAAGAAAGCTTTTTAAGCTTTTGAAAATAGTCAATGACAACAATTATATGAATAAAATTAAATTCAGCAAAGTTAAAACTGTTCTTTACAATAAGTTAAATAACAAGTGATACAGTTTATTTTCTAGACAATAGTTGTCTAATTTCAAAGTGCCAAATGCACAAAAAACATGAATATTTATAATAAGATTTACATAAATCAATTCAACTTAAGTCATATTTTGACCTAAGTACTTCTTGAAAAAAGAAAAGTTCTATATAAATAAGCTAGCAATCCCCATCTGAATTTCTCTGGCATATTCATGGAACATAAATACGATGTGATTCAACATATATAGATATGAACAAGGTAAATTATTTCATAACCATTAAATTTCTACCTAGTACTAAAACAAAATCACTTTTAATTTTTAAAAATTATATTCACTGTGTGTAGGTCTTTATCGGAGGAGGGGCTGTGCAAGTAAGTGGAATGTAGAGAGATGACAGAAGAAGGCCTCCAATTTCCTGGAGCTGGAGTTATGGGCAGCTATGAGCTGCCCAACATGGGTGCATAGGGTCCTCTGCAAAAGCAGCATAAACTCTTAGCTGTTGAGCCCTCTCCCCAACTGGTAAATTTAATTTTTATCTAATTTGTTTCTATGAGTGATTCAGTCACTTTTAAATTGCTTCAAACTGCAAAAAAATATGTTACTAGATATAAAACAGGAGCAGTGTGCTCTATTTGCATGAGTTTGGTGGGTTGTGGATATAGTGGAGACTATAAATGAATAATTTTGTTTGCTTATTTGATGATTCACAGGAATAAAAATGGAAAAGAGAAGTGGATAGGCATGAGAGGCTGTATTTAAATTCATTTTTGTTATCATTGTCTCTTCTCACATTTGTGTCTCATCTGCAAATAAAAAGACTCTCTTCTCTGTGAAAATGATTACTCTTCTTTGTCTTAAAAACAAAAAGAGTGAGCAAACTTCAAGCAAAACTGAAATTCTTTTGTTAAGACCGAGGAAAGGGGATGTTTTTGGTCCCTTGGGCAATGGTACACTGAATAAAATTGAAACTTACATCTCATATTTCTGAGGATAAAACTCAAGGCTCAGGGCACCAGAACTTTTGAGTGGGTTTTGTTAATGAATGAATGATACCTCATTATTCTATCAGTACACATACAGGAATTGAGAAGTTATCTCAGTTTTGCTATTAAAAATTATTATTTTATTTTATTGTTAATAAAAACTCTCTCTGATCTTACAGATGAAGGCTTCACTTTTTTGATGTCTTCATTTATAAAGGACGCATCTTCTAGTCCCTTCAACCTCACAGTTCGGATATAAATATATGAGTCCAGTATACAAATACTCAGTCCACAGTAGGCAATGAAAAATATCCCAAATTTCTCATGAAAATAGTTAGAGGAAGAATTCAAGTTGACAAATATTGACTTTTGCTATTCTTGATTTAAAAATCACCAAATTCCGGAATTGAACAAAGGCGACTGAAAGTCCTAACTCCCATCACTGTCTCACTTTCCTAAGTTCAACCTAAGTTAAGGACAGTATCAAAAATTGATAACACTTCAGGCAATAGATCAAAGACATATTCATTTTCCTGTCATAATTTTGATGTTGAATAAGATTCCAGAGAGAGTCACATTATAATGGAGTTGGGTATTGTAAAGGCTTCATGTACTATGACAGAAAGATAGTTTGATTTAATCATGAAGTTAACTTTTGTCTACTTATTTTTATCATGGTGATAAATCCATATATTGTAATGAAATACTTTCCTCCAAATCACTTTTACAAGGTCTTATCTTTAGTTTTTAGTCTTGCTAACTAATTGGAGGTATTGGTAAATGATTCTGGAAATGACCAAGTTAAAGTACGATTGAATTGTCCAGTAAATTTTTTTTCCATTTTTGAACATGTGTGCATGATGTTTTCCAGACAACCAGTGTCTCTCCTGCTCACTCTGCGAATCCCTTATGTTCCCCTACCAAGACTGATACTGTGCTTATTTACATAATTTTGGGGGATCAAAATTCCAGTCCTTATATTTATTAGGGAACAATTTAAACACTGAGTCTTCTCCCCAAACCCCTAAGAGCACTTAAATCTACATATTGTCTTCCTTAATTTCAGGGAGAAATACTGCTCACCAGTTACTCAAGCAGTTGAGAAGTCATTGTGTCTAATGCATATCCTTACAAAGCTAATATATTTACCTTGAAGTCCATCATTTATTCTTCATGAGAAATTATTTCTATCACTGTAAAATGAATAATTTCTGTCCCTTTGTAAAAATAAATATGAAGTACTATACTGTAATATTCTTACTACAAATATGAACCTGAACATATGACATAAACACTGAACATTTTATTTTTTGAGGTACATGAAACAATGGCCAGATATTGACCGAAGTACAGCCTAGAAGTGAAGTGCTGGAATCTGTGTGTTTAAAAAAGTCTTAAGAGTCATAACTTTGAGAACGTTTTTTGCTTAAATGTAAACTATGGATGAAGTGGTGTTTAGAAAGCTTATTGCTTTTCTATGTGAAGTGAAGTAAGCATTTCTTGTTTCAATAAAAGCACTCTGTAGTAATTCTTTGAAATTTTCTTTTGTTTGTAGAGCTACCTTTGGAAGAAATTAAACTTCAACCATAGCCTTATAATATGTGAAACATTAATGGTAAGAACAATGAAAGTTTTATATCTTGAAAAATATTGGTTATGGCATGTGGCTTGACATTATATACGTTTAGATATAATCTCCCTAAAATTATTTGCTTTAAAATTCAAAGAATATAATCTCAAACTTGGTTAAATGTAAGAATTTTAAATGAATACATTGTTCCAAAACCCATATAATTTATTTGCTTTAAAGTTTAATACATGTGTGGGCACATGTACATGTGTGTACATATTATTCATTACTCTCTCTTTATCTTTGTATCATGTGTGTGTGTTTGTATATATGTTCAAATAGACTGGCTGACCAGAGAAGCCCCCATACCAAATGTCTCTGTGCCTGTTTTACCCAGGATAAGATTAGGTGCTACCACATTCAGCTTTATAAAGGTTCATGTGGAGAATCTAACCCCCAAAATTGGGAGTGATAGTGAGAATCTACTAATTTTTTGACTCAGAATGTATTAGATATTTAAATACAAAATAATATTCAAGAAGCACTAAATTTAACCCAAAGGAAATAAGGACATTTTTCAAATTTTGCTTAAATTATAAAGATGTTCAGTGCTATCACAAGCAGCTACAGTTGACCAAAATGGACATTTTGGTGACAGTAAATATTTTTTTCACATGGAAATTTTGCATCCAACTTTTAAAAATGCTTGTTTATCAATCACAGCACACCAAAAAGTAAGTTATTACAGATTCTGTGCGCTTGAACAATTACTCTGCTGCCTTGTCATAAGCAATACATTTATATTCATCTCCTCAGTTACTCATTAATTTTTCTTCAAAGTAGAGCCCCATACTATCATTTAAACAGACTTCCCATAGAGATTAGAATATGTGGTTTGTGGTATATTCAATGGTATCTGTTTTGGTTTCTTGGCAGATTGAGTTACCTCATTGTTACTCTCAGACGGAGGACACAAGGACAGCACTGTTGCTCTGCCAAGGGACACAGAGACCCATTTTTGGATATATATTATGTCACAGAACATTTAGTCATACTCACAGCACAGATATATCATTAACCTCTTTCAAACAGATGGAGTAGAAATTGCAAGCTTGGGGATCAAAGTCCAATAATCAAAGGGCATATGAAACAAACTGACTCACCTCTCATGAGCTTAGGGTTTTTCTAAAACTAACCCAAAAATCTCTGAAGAAGAATCCAAAAAATGTACATTACAATGTACTTTGACAATGAGAATGGAAGAGATAGCCTGATAAGCAATGGCTGGTTGAAATCAGTCACTTTTTATTAATTAAAATGATCCTGTATTTTAATATAAACAAAACACATCTAAATTTAGAGCAAACACCAATGATTTTTAAAGAAACATTAAAATACTATTCCATACATATTTAAGTTTGATCATAAATATAAATTACTTCTCAACAAAGACAATATATTTAAATGGCCAAATAAAATTGAAGAATTAAAAATTAAAATTGAAAACACTTTCACTGTTTCAATAATAATTGTTCTATAGATACACATGAAATAACTAAATTCGAATGACTTAAAAACAAAATAATTATTGATAAAATGAGTGAAAATTCAACAAAAAATTACATCTACCAATCATAAAGAATTACTGTATACTACAGAATGAAATGGCACTCCATTAACATTTCATTTTGACATGTAGTAATAATAAAATATAATTTCTGAATATGGTTACTAATATTAGACTAAAAGTATATCTAGTTATAAAGCATCTTAGAGATATAAACATTAAATTCCTTTCTAAGATTAAAATTAGAATCTATATCTTCAAAATTGAGGCAATAATTATTTCATGTTTAATATTAACCACATTTGAGAGAGAATATATTACATATTCTTTCTGTGTATGTGTACAAGTGCTTATACAAGCACATACTCTGTATGTTTAGATAGGCTCTCTCACTGAATGTAGAGTTCATTGACCATACTGGACTTGGTGCCCTCATCTCCAAGGTGTCCTCCTGCCTTGGCCTCACAGCAGCAGGATTATAGGGATGTGATGGCCATAAGTGGTGCTTGCGACAAAACTCAAGTTCTCATATTCTACAGCAAGTACTTTACCTGATAAGTTATCCATCTTACTAAGCCCACTATATTTCTTTTATTTTTTGAAAATGTTTTTCATACAGTATATTCTGATCAAAAACTTATTGCCCTCATCTCCTCTCAGATCCTCCCATGTCCCTGTCCATCCAAAGACATATTTTTCTCTCTTTTTTTTCTTTAGAAAAGAATCAGTTAAATCATATTGGCATATGGCCTACGATCAAGTTTCCAGAATTTTGCACTATGCACAACATATTAAAGAAGAAAATGAAAAAAAAAAAAAAAGACATACCTGTCATTTCCAAGACTTTTGGAAAAAATAGTCTCCAGAAGTGACACTGGGGAGCACGGAGTTTAGAGTATATTTTTGACTTCTCTGTGTTCAATGTTAGGTATTTTTGTTCAGTACTTGTGAAGACAGGCCACATTGTGCTATTGCCCTGGCTCCCATTGGGATGTCTAGAAAATTAAACAGAGACATCATAGTTTTTATGAAATCATTGTCCTCTGAACCTGCTAAAAAATTTCTAACAATCAGAAAAAAAGTGACTACATTAAGATGACAACAAGAATAAATGAACTGATATCCAGGATGCCTAGAATATATTTACTTTATTTTTAATATCTTGAACTACCATGTTAAAGGAAATTAGAGGAACTGAAATTCAGTGTATCTATTGCAGTGTAATATTGGAAATATTTTAATTTTTAGAAAATATGTCTTAATTTATACATCAACACACTCACAAAGACAATATGTTACTTTTACTCCATTATCTTTCTCTATCAGATTTAAACTTTTCATAGTCAATATTAACACCACTGATTCAATCCTCGTGATCCCTATTACATTGTGTTAATTCTCATTGATAGAGTCTCGAAATGGCATTAAGAATCTCCTTATTATACTTTGATCTCACTCTTCTAGGAAAGTGGTATGCCTCATTTTTAATCCTCTTATTAATCTTTTGTTTTACTCTTTAAAAATTCTTTATTAGAGCCAACAAAAGTGTTTCAGCAGGTAAAGGCAATTGCCCCTCCCCTCCCCAAGTTAGATAACTTCAGTTTGTTTCTAGATAAAAGGAGGGATTTTATTCCTGAAAGTTGTTCTTTGGTTTACACATGGATTATTTATAATATATATGCAATTAAAATTTCAATAATTTGCCCTTGAATTCAGATCAAATTAATGAACATGACAGAAATACTTTTTTAAAAATATTTTCAAGTATTTAAACCAGTCAATATGAATTCGAATCATTCTCATTCATATCCATCCTTGTTTCCTTAAAAGGTTAGAGTGAGAACAACTATGGAAATGAAGGACCATCAGGGCAAACCACCCTGAAACTAGGAATAGTAGAGATAGGCAAATCATCCTTGAAAAGAGATAACCAAAGAAATTGGATTTTGGGTAAAATAATGAAAGGAAATTATAAACAGAACCAGAAAGATATTTGAGAAAGCCAGAGAGGGAACAGGGATAGTATGTGAACAATGAATCTGCAACCTACTCCAAATAATGATAAGAGCTAAGAAGCTAGACTAGAGTTGGGATATTAGTGTTGTCATATTTATATCTGACAATGGGAAAAGACAGTGGTATTTTACTTGCATCTGTTTACTGTAGTTGAGACCTCAGTTGTAATGTGCTATGTAGAATACTATGTAAGTCTGTGATGTAAGTATTGGTATTTCTTTAATGAAGAGAGGTTTAAAGTGATAAAAATAAAAAATTCTTTAGGTTCTCTCAGTTTTTTCCCTTACACAAAATTACGAAAGGAAAAATTCTACTTGAGCTTTCTGTAAACTTCCTATGAAAAACTAAATCATTCATATAGGACTTATATATTGTTATGAGAAAGAAATTTGCAAGCAGTGTTAGGAGATATAAAACTTTGAGATTGAGAGGAAACTCTGAAATGAAGAAAGTTTGGAAGAAAAGCTGCTGTTCATCCAAAATAGTTATCTAGAGGCAGATTGTCCCAGGAACGTGCATTGAATAAGCCCCATAAATTCACATTTCATCACAGTCATAGGAATACTCAAGCATGAATTTAGGAGCTTTAGCAACAAATAGCTTCCTGATGGACTAGTTGATTTTATGGAGGAAATGGATGATTGAGTAAGGATTATTAATAACCAGAGCTATTTAAGCTATACCAGTATCAACCTAGAAATGAAACTTCCAGCTTTAGGGTATTATTTGAAGGAGGTCAAGAGGAAAATGTAGCCTGATCACAGATGGCACATTGCCTGGGAGAATCATGGAGTTCTTCACCTTTCTTTAAAAGCTGTAGAAACCAACAAGTCCAGCTGCTGGAGGCTGGATATTAAATAAAGAGAACCACTGGTGTGATTCAAAATGGCAATTTTGATGCTACTAAACTACCCACTTTCATTCTAATTCCTCTCTAATTAACTTATGGAAATGTTTTAAATGCACACTCATTCCTGGCTTCTGCAATTGAGACCCAAGACAGAGCTGACTTTTTCCTGAGTTCAAGAGCAGAACAGTAATGGTAAATTCAGTGAGCACTTAGCAAGCTTTGTCCTTTGAAATGGCTTATAATGTCCCACACTGTAACTTCGGGGCAATAAATTTCCTCTGCTCATGGATGCAGATAAGGTTTTCAAAAACATGACTGAAGCAGCTATTCAAGTGACAGAACAATTTACTCTCTAATTTGAACAAATCTCCCAAGAATTGAAACTTAAAAAGAGATAGAATTGTCTTCCAGACTGTATCAATTAAAAACGTGTGAAATGCAGTATATTTCCCAGACACATGATTCTGACACAGGATGTAATTCAGATCTCACTTATAAGATACATTAGAACATCTTGAATTTTCTATTTCTGTAAATTATTTTCTGCTTTTGTCATAAAATAAAGACTTGAAAGTGATTATAACATAAAATGTTTCAAGAAGCAGTGAGCCTTTATCTTTATTGCCAGGTATTTTTCACTTTGAGATATTAAAAGTGTTCAAAAGCTCAGTTATTATAATTTTCTCTTAAGTAAATGTTAAAGGTTATGAGGCATAGCCAGGTTAACCATACAAAGTGATTATTTTTTCTGCCTATGGTACAAAACAGTTTTCTGCATCTTATAAATATCTGGGCAGTCATTTAATAGTTTTATTTATAGAATAGATTAAGAAAATTATAAGTATTACTGTAGGTTATCCTGGCAAGAAATGATGAGCATTTAGTTTGATCTTTCAGTTTTCTTGCAAAAAACAGTCTTAACATTGCTTATGTTAACAGAAGAATTAAGATAAATTATAAGGCAGGGAAATGGTTCTGTCAGTAAAGCGTTTGCCACAAGAAACATGACAAGCTGCATTTGGATCCTTGCTTGCCATGTGAAATCTGGTTGTGGCAGCTCTTCTGTAACTTCCAGTACTGATGTAGAAGACAAATCCCTGGTGCTTGCAGTCTGGAAAGTCTATCCAGATGAATTAATAAACTTCAGGTTCAATCAGAAATCAGGTCTCAAAATATTGTGGAAAGTGACTACTGAAAAAAGCTAACGGGTATGCAGACACATACACACACAAACACATACACAAACACATACACAAACACACACACACACATACCTGAAAGCACATATATATACACAAGGAACCCACACAAAGAAAACAGAGAATTAATTCACAACATATTTACAATCATGTTAGTTAGTTAATTTTAAAATGAAAATATTTGGGATGTGCTTCAAAATGCAGTAAAATAAAAAACATGGTCAATAATTATAAATTGAAGAACCATCTGAAATAATGTTAGATATTTGGTTAAATATTTTAGAAGGCAAAATTACCTTAAATGCTCTATGAAATATTCAAATATTGATGATTTTGTGTTTCATAAAAGATAAATAAGTAAAGTTCTATGTTAAGAACTGGAAGGCATGGTTTCCATCTGCTTCTGGATCTGACCCTGTGTCACGGCTCTCCATACCCAGGTCTTACTGGGAGAGAGCTGGTCTCCCAAGTGTGCTGACACACCAGAGAACACAGGTGAGACTACCACTTCTGCTTAAATTACTGGCCCAAGAGGGACCCACCCAGAACAGAATCCTTCCAGTTTCCATCTGTACCTGGAGCTGATCCTGTGCCACAGCAATCTATATTCAGATCTTGCCAGGATAGAGCAAGTCTCCCAGGAGTGGTGACAAACTTGAGAGCACAGCTCTCGAAAACCTGGTCCCACCAGGCGTGAGTTGATCTCCCAAGAGTGCTGACACACCTGAGAGAATGGGTGAGACCACCACTTCTGCTCAAATTCCTGGCCCAAGACTGACCCACACAGAGCCATCAGGACACTGGAACCAAGGCACAGCCACGGACAAGTCCCTTCCAGTTTCTGTCTGTGCCTGGAGCTGACCCTGTGCCACAGCTTTACATACACAAATTTCTCCTGGTGAGAATTAGTCTCCTGAGTGTGCTGACACACAGGCCATACAAAGGGACAAGCTACAGTGAGAGACAAATCCAGCTAACACCAGAAATAACCAGATGGCAAGAGGCATGGGCAAGAACATAAGCAACCAAAACCAAGGCTACTTGGCATCATCAGAACACAGCTCTCCCACCACAGGAAACATTGGATACACCAACATACCAGGAAAGCAAGACTCTGATTTAAAATCACATCTCATGCTGATGATAGAGGATTTTAAGAAGGACATAAATAACTCTCTTAAAGAAATCCAGGAGCACATACGTAAACAGTTAGAAACCCTTAAAGAGGGAGCACAAAAATTCCTTAAAGAAGTACAGGAAATCACAACCAAACAGGTGAAAGAATTGAACAAAACCATCCAGGATCTAAAAATGGAAATAGAAACAATAAAGAAATCACAAAGAATGATGACCCTGGAGTTATAAAATCTAGAAAAGAAGTCAGGAGCCATAGATGCAAGCATTACCAACAGAATACAAGAGATAGAAGAGAGAATCTCAGGTTCAGAAGATACCATAGAAAACACTGACACAACAATCAAAGAAAATAAAAAATGCGAAAAGCTCATAACCCGAAACATCCAGGAATCCAGGACACAATGAGAAGACCAAACCTAAGGCTAATAGGTATAGACGAGAGCTAAGATTCACAACTTAAAGAGCCAATAAATATTTTCAACAAAATTATAGAAGAAAAGTTACTGAACCTAAAGAAAGAGATGCCCATGAACACACAAGAAGTCTACAGAACTCCAAATAGATTGGACCAGAAAAGAAATTGCTCCCATCACATAATAATCAAAACAGTGAATGCACAAAACAAAGAAAGAATATTAAAAACCATATGGGAAAAAGGTCAAGTAACATATAAATGCAGACCTGTCAGAATTACACCATACCTTTCACCAGAAGCTATGAAAGCGAGAAGAGCCTGGGCAGATATCACACAGACCCTGAGAACATAAATACTAGCCCAGGATACTGTACTAGGCAAAACTCTCAATTACCATAGATGGAGAAACCAAGTTATTACAGGTCAAAACCAAATTTACATAGTATCTCTCCACAAGTTCAGCCATACAAAGGATAATACATGGAAAACTCCAACCCAAGGAAGGAAACTGCATCCTAGAAAAAGCAAGAAGGTAATTTTTTTTTTAACAAACCCAAAAGAAAATAGCCACACAAACATAATTCCACCTCTAACAACAAAAATAACAGGAAGCAACTAAATTATCACTATTTCTTAATAGCCCTTTTCATCAATGGACTCAATTCCCCAATAAAAAGACAGACTAACAGACTGAATACATAAACATAATGCAGCATTTTGCTGCATACAGGCAACGTACTTCAGTGTCAAAGACAAACACTACCTCTGAGTAAAAGGCTGGAAATTTTTTTTACAAACAAATGGTCCCAAGAAAAAAACCTAGAGTAGCCATTCTAATATTGAAGAAAACCAACTTTCAACTAAAAGTTATCAAAAAAGATAAAGAAGGACTCTTCAAACTCTTCAAAGAAAAAAATCTATCAAGATTAACTCTCAATTCTGATCACCTATGCGCCAAATGCAAGGGCACCCACATTCATAAAAGAAACTTTCCTAAAGCTCAAAGCACATATTCTACCTCACACTATAATTGTGGGAGATTTCAACACCCAACTCTCATCAATGGAAACAAAAACTAAAGAGATCACAGTGAAACTAACAGAAATTATGAGTCAAAAGGAATATATATATATATATATATATATATATATATATATATATATACCTTGTTCTTAGTACCTAATGATACCTTCTCCAAAATTGATCCTATATTCAGTCACAAACCAGGCCTCAACAGATACCAGATTTAAATAACACCACGCATCTTATCAGATCAACATGGACTAAGGTGGGTCTCCAAAAACAACAAAAACAACAGAAAGCCCACATACACATATAAGTTGAACAATGCTCTACTCATTGATAACTTGATCAAGGAAGAAATAAAGAAAGAAATTTAAGACATTTTAGAATTTAATGAAATTGAAGGCACAGCATATTCAAACTTATGGGACACAATCAAAGCAAGTGCTAAGAAGAAAGCTCAAAGCTCTGGGAGACTCCAAAACGAAATTAGAGAAAGCATATACTAGCAGCTTAACAGGACATTTGAAAGCTCTAGAACAAAATGAAATAAATACATCAAAGAGGAGTGGAAGACAGGAAATAATCAAACTCAGGACTGAGATTAACCAAATAGGAACAAAAGGAACTATGCAAAGAATCAACAAAACCAGGAACTGGTTCTTTGAGAAAATAAACAAGATAGATAAACACTTAACTAGATTAACAAGAGATCAAAGAGACAATATTCAAATTAACAAAATCAAAAATGAAAAGTGAAATAAAACAACAGCAACAGGAAATTAAAAAAATTAATATCCTACCACAAATTTTATACTCAAGAAAGCTGGAAAATCTGAATGAAATGGACAATTTTCTAGAGAGATATCAGGTACTAAGGTTAAATCAGGATGAGATAATCATCTAAACAGTCCCTTATCCACTAAAAAAAGAAAAGCAGTCATTAAAAGTCTCCCAACCAAAAAATTCCAGGACCAGTTTGGTTTATTGCAGAATGCTATCAGACCTTCCAAGAAGACCTAATACCAATACTCTTTAAACTATTCCACAAAATAGAACCAGAAGGGACACTACCCAATTCGTTCAATGAAGCCACAATTATGCTTATACCAAAACCACACAAAGATCTAACAAAGAAAGAGAACTTCAGACCTGTTTCCCTTATGAATATAGATGCAAAAATACTCAATAAAATCCTCACAAACCAAATCTAAGAACACATCAAAATGATTATTCATCAAGAGCAAATAGACTTCATCCCAGGGATGCAGGGATGGTTCTATATATAAAAATCCATCAATGTAATCGACTACATAAACAAACTCAAAACAAAACAAAACAAAAAAAACCAAAACAAAACACATGAAACTTACATTAGATGCTGATGCTGAAAAGCATTTGACAGAATTCAATATCCCTTCATGTTAAAAATCTTGGAAATATAAGGAATTCAAAACATATCTAAACATACTAAAAGCAATATACAGCAAACCAGTAGCCAACATCAAACTAAATGGAGAGAAACTTGAAGGAAGCCCACTAAAATCAGGGACTGGACAAGGCTGCCCACTCTTTCCCTATTTATTCAATATAGTACTTGAAGTTCTAAAAAGAGCAATTAGACAACAAAAAGAGGTCAAAGGGATACAAACTGGAAAGGAAGATATCAAAATATCACTATTTGCAGATGATATGATAGTATACTTAAGTAACCCCAAAATTTCCACCAGAAAATTCTAACCCTAATAAACAACTTCAGCAAAGAGGCTAATATAAAATTAACCCAAACAAATCAGTAGCCTTCCTCTACTCAAAGGATAAACAGGGTAGGAAAGAAATTAGGGAAACGATGCCTTTCCCAATAGTCACAAATGGTATAAAATACCTTGGTGTGATTCTACCAAATAAGTGAAGGTCTGTATGGCAAGAACTTCAAGTCTCTAAAGAAAGAAAACAAAGAACTCGGAAGATGGAAAGATCTACCATGTGCATTAGTTGGCAGGATTAATATAGTAAAAATGGCCATCTTGCTGAAAGCAATCTACTGATTCAATGCAATCCCCATCAAAATTCCAACTTAATTCTTCATAAAGTTTGAAAGAGAAATTTGCAAAATCATTTGAAAGAACAAACCAACAAAGATAGGGAAACTATTCTCAACAATAAAAGAACAGCTGGAGGAAATCACAATTCCTAATCTCAAGTGGTACTACAGAGCAATTTTGATAAAAACTGCATGGTTTTGGTACAGTGACAAACAGGTAGATCAGTGAAATATACTTGAAGACCCAGAAATGAACCCACATACCTATGATTACTTGATCTTTGAAAAAGAAGCTAAAACCATCCAGTGGAAAAAAGACAGCATCCTTAATAATTGGTGCTGTTTCAACTGGTGGTCAACACATAATAATGCAAATCGATCCATTTTAATCTCACTGTATAAAGCTAAAGTCCAAGTGGATCAAGGACCTCTACATAAAACCAGATACAGTGAATCTAATAGAAGAGAAAATGGGGAAAAGTCTCAAATACATAGGTACGGGGAAAATTTCCTGAACAGAACACCAATGGCTTATGCTCTAAGATCAAGAATCTACAAATGGAACCTCATAAAATTGAAAAGTTTCTGTAAGGCAAAGGGCACTGTCAATAGGACCAAACTTTAACCAATAGATTGAACAAAGATCTTTAGCAATTTTACAATAGAGTGCTAATTTATAATATATACAAAGAACTTAATAAGTTACACTCCAGAGATCCAAATAACCTTCTTAAAATGGGGAATAGAGTTAAACAGAAAATTCTCACCTGAGGAAACTTGAATGGATGAGAAGCACCTAAAGAAATATTCAACATCTTTAGTCATCAGGGATGCAAATCTGTGATTCCACCTAAAACCAGTCAGAATGGCTGAGGTCAAAAACTCAAGTGACAGCAGATGCTGGCAAGGATGGAGAGAAAGAGGGACACTCCTCCATTGCTGATGGGATTGCAAGCTGGTACAACTACTTTGGATATCAGTCTGGTGGTTCCTCAGAAAATTGGACATAGTACTTATTGAGGACCCAGCTATATCATTCCTGGACATATACCGAGAAGATGCTCCAACATGTAATAAGGACACATGTTCCATTATGTTCATAGCAGCCTTATTTATAATAGCCAGAACCTGGAAACAACCCAGATCATCTGTCAACAGAGAAATGGATACAGAAAATGTGGTGCATTTACACAATGGAGTACTGCTCAGCTATTAAAATCAATGACTTCATGAAATTCACAGGCAAATGTATGGATCAAAAAATTATCATGCTAAATGCGGTAATTCAGTCACGAAAGAACATACATGGTATGTACCCACTGATAAGTGGATATTAGGCATAGAGTGGGGAATGCCCTCCATACAACTCACAGACAAAATGAATGTCAAGAAGAAGGAAAATCAAAGAGTGGATGCTTCAATCCTACTTAGAAGGGGCAACAAGATAATCAAGGGAATTATAGGATGGGGGGGACTTGGAAGGAAGAGAAGAGGGGGATGGGAAAAAAGGGGAAGTATCAGGTATGGGAGGAGATGGAGGAGATGTACAGAGGGACAAGAAGTTGAACAGAGGTGTGTAGCAGGGGGGAATGGGGATTTGGGGATGGCAGCATAAAGGTCCCAGATGACAGGAGGGCAGAAGCCTCACAGGACCCCATGGGGATAACGATGGCTGAAATTCCCCACAAGGGGCAAGGGGAGAGTCTGTCAGAACTGTGTCCAGAGGTTGGGCATGGCCCCTCGGTTGTGGGAAGGGACCACCCACCCACTCATCTCCAAAATTTTAATCCATAATTGCTCCTGTCTGGGGGAAGTGCAGGGACAGGAAGTTGAGCAGAGACTGAGGAGGGGCCATCCAGAGACTGCCCATCCTCTGTATCCATCCCACATGCAGGCACCAAACCCAGACACTATAGTGGATGCAGAGTGGTGCTTGCTGATAGGAGCTGTCTCCTAAGGGGCTCTGCCAGATCCTGACCAATGCAGATGTGCATGCTAGAATCCAGCCATTAGACTGAGCTAGGGAATCCCATTGGGGGTTTTGGGTTGACAACTGAAGGGGTTGAAGGGTCCTTGTCTGGCGTCAGTGGGAGGGGGGACCCTTGGACATGTTGAAGCTTGTTTCCCAGTGTGGAGGAGTGCTGAGGTGGCGAGGTGGGAGTTGGTGGGTAGGGAAGCACCCTCATGGAAGCAGGGTAAGGGGGAATGGATTTGGGGGGTGGTTGCAGGGGGAGGCCAGGAAGGAGAATGACATTTGAATTGTGAATGGATAGAGTATTCAATTAAAAAAAAAGAAGAAGAACTGGAGGGCGTATTAGAGATTTTGAGCCCATTCAGTCATTCGGCCAAATACTTCAGTAACTCCATTTATTATGTCAAATATTACTTTAATCATTTTATGTTGAACATGTTATCTATTCTATAAGATATAGACAACGGGACAAATAAGATACATTGGATATTCACTAGCAATTGTACTAGCTAGACTACAAATGAAGACAGAAAAGAAAAGGAGAATGAGCCTCAGTGAGAAATGAAAAGAGTTCACTAGTCTATGTTTAAAATGACAGAAATACAAATGTCTTCATATTATTGAGCTATAATGTGATTCTCTGATATATGTATATAATGCACATATAATACACATCCCCATTTCTTAAAAAAACATCATTAATATGGTGAGAATTTTTCTAATGATTTAAAATATGTAGTTCATGGCTTGTATTTGTAATTAACTGTTGTTTTTGAATTTTATACTGTATCTGATACTTTATGCTATAAGCTTTATCTCATTATGTCCATGTGATAATTTTTTAATAGAATGATTCCCAGTAGGTTGATCACACTAATTATTAGAGACTTGGAACTGGATCTGATACAAAGGGGCTCTGTATGAGATGAAAATAAATGAATGCAGATACAACTCCTGCTAATTTGGGGCAGGTGCCAAGTTGTCCTCAGAAGATCTATATGGACACATTGCTTAGAAATTCTAGAATATTGTTATATGAATACAGTTACCATCACTAAGGGATTAGATGAGTTGTAGAGTGTTATTAGAAGAAGGTTAGAAAATAAATATGTAGAAGAATAAGAGTTAACATTAAGGTCTGATTTTATATGGTGACACAAGATAACAATTGCTCTAAATTACAGATGGTATGAATACCTGTAAGAAAGTGTTTTCAGAGTTTCAATAAAGTGTAATGGTAAGGAGAAACCATGGTGAATGCCCTAATTGACCAGCACATATTGTAGACATTTATCAAAGTATCACAGTGCATGCTTATATATGGCAAACTACTATGCATTAGCTTTACGTTTAAAAAACTGAATGATAGTTTCATTTATTTAATCATTACTTTTTATTCATTTTATGAATTTTTATATGGTACTCTATAAGATACATAACTGAAATTCTCATAATTTTTTTAAAAATATTCAATAGAGGCAAGGGTATATACGTGTTTTGATCACTTGTTCAAATGTTAATTCCACATTAAATTTGACCAAGTTTTACTAATTATTTCAAATAATTAGGTGTTTTAAAATATTTTCAATTCTTAAAATAGATCAAAAATGGCTTTCTCAATTGAATCAATTTACTATACCATTTATTCTAGTTACATACTCAGTACACATGTTCTAGTTACACACACATACACACACACACACACACACACACATACACAAACACACACACACACACGTTAATCTGTCTATACTGCCATGGCAAGGTATGTTGAACCCAGTGGCTTATAAACAGTAAAATTTACTTGTCACTGACCCGAAGCCTGGAAAGCCCCAGATCAAAGCACTGGCAGATATTCTGTATTTCAATGGCTGACAACATTGTTCACATTCATTTTCATCTGTTTTTATTTTCTAGGATAGATGAGGGAGGTTGTTCTTCTCTGGCACAAGGAAATCAATTACATTCCTGAGAATTTGGGCTATACTGCCTAGCAGGAATTCATGCACTGTTATATTCTCACACATAAGAAAACCACATTCATTTTATAGTATTAGAAGTGCAATTATACACTGACATATAAATTTCTGAATGTGCTTATTATGAACTTGAATACTAGAAACATTAAAGATATAAATTGTAAATTTTAATTAACATAATATATGGATACAATATAACAATATCTAATTAAATAAATATGTATTAAATAAATAAGAACTAAGAGTTGTACAACAAATAGTATCTCATTTACTTGTGGAGGCTCAGTGTCTATCATATACCTAAGCAACATATCCATCTTCCAATATCATCTTACAGTCTGAACTGAATGAATCATCTGCAAAACTTGGGCTTTTTGTTAGTCAATTCAGCATCATTTTAAAAGTATATAATAATTTAATATAGAAATGAAAGATACTCTTATTTTCAATTTTTTGTAGATGTGTTATAAATACTACTATTCTAAACTTAATTAAAATAAAATGGATTCTCAAATATTAGATTGATATGTGTATCACTTATGTCATATAATACCTTATGTCCTATGCCATATGTGGGTTTTAATCTTGTTCATTCTTTTAAAATATCTCAATTACTCATTCATTCATTCATTTACTTATTCATTTGGGTATTTCTGTGTGTCTCACCACAGGATGATGATAACTTAGTGGGAGTCATGTGTCTCCTTCAACAAGTTTGGTTCTAAGACTGCACTCATCTTGCTAGATTTGGCTGAAGGTGCCTTTCTTGTCCAAGCTCTCTCACTAACTTCATTTTCAAATGTAAAGTGAACTCAGTTTTACCAATGTCAAGTTAAGGTCATCATTTTTGGTTCACTATACTATATAAAGCAAGAATGATGACAGGAAACATTTTATTCCTGGTGTAATATTGGCAAAATAGTTACTAAAACACTGACTAGATGACACAATAAAGCACAGGTTCATGGTACTTTCAGCAGGTGGAAAATGGCAAGATGGGTTAAAACTCGTAGAAACAACTACACCTAGGTCAGTCACTGGCAACATGTATAATAGTTATCAGATAACAGAAATATAATCACCCAGATCACTTATGCCTTCTCTTATTATACTATGTCTATTGCAAATTGTGGGAATGAGAGAGATAATTACTGAAAATAAATTTTCAAAGTTGATCACACTGTTAGGTTCTTAGTGAAATGTTAGGAATTGTTCTTCTAGTCAAGAATCTCATTTCAAAAAACAAAATAACTGTAACATCAATTCATAGTAACTTTAATAATTCAGCAATTCATATATTTTGAGTAAATCTCACATTTATACTGTTTACAAAAATTTTCCTTGAGAAATACAGAGGCAGATGCTCACAGCCAACCATTGGACTGAGCATAGGGACCCCAATGGAGGAGTTAGACAAAGGACTGAAGGAGCTGAAGGGGTTTGTAACTCTATAGGAAGAACAACAATATCAACCAACCAGAACTCTCAGAGCTCTCAGGGACTAAACCACCAAGCAAAGAGTACACATGGAGGGACCCATGGCACAAGCTGCATATATAGCAGAGGATGACCTTGTCTGGCATCAATGGGAAGAGAGGCCCATGGTCCTGTAAAGGCTCCATTCCCCAGTATAAGGGAATACCAGGGTGTTGAGGTGGGAGGGTGAGTGGAAGGGGGTGCAAGGGAAGGAGGGATAGGATAAGGGGTTCCAGAGGGGAAAATGGGAAAGGGGTTAACATTTGAAATATAAATACATAAAATATCCAATTAACAATGCTGTTGGATCCTGTAAACTGAATCAGTAGTTAAAGGTACCCATTGTTATGTCCCACAGCCTGAATTCAATCCACAGAACCCAAATGGTAGAAGAAGAGGATCTGCTACTCTATACTGTTCTTCAAGCTCCTTATGCATGCTATGAAGCAGATACGTATGGCACACACGCACACACACACACACACACACACACACACACACACANACACACACACACACAAATAAATGTGATGATAATTTTTAATTGCAATCTTATCAATCCTAACTGATGTGTTTTAAAGCACATTTGATTTCAAAGAGGAATTAAAATAACGCTTTTTCAAAAGCAAGAGAAAAGAATGGAGGGGAAATATGTAGGGAGAAAAAAAAAAGAAAGATGCAGAAAAGTTTGCATGGATAAAAACATAACCAGTCTAAAACAGTTAAATAATTTGATCAAAACAAAAGACTCATCAATGTGCCAGACTTCTCAAGGAAAGAAAATGATAGGAATTACTTCCACTGAGTTTAGTAAAAGAGAATATGGTTTATTGAAGTAAATGTACATTAGAAAATCGGTATCCTTATCACATCTTCAAGCTTGAAGGTAATTAATAGCTACAGCTACTGAAGGCATGTAAAATACCAAAAGAAATTTTAGTGATGACCAAAAGCAAACAAAAGTTAGGATACTTCTGACAATATATGCTGTGAAATGGATGCCCTGCAACTAACAGTATTCACAATCAGAATTTCAACAGTGATCATCTCTGCAATAAGACACCTTACCTGACTATAATACTGTTTTCTCTTCTGCTCTTTTTTTTTCTGGAGCCTATCAGTAGAGCTTTGCCTATATTGTTAATTGATGTTGTACAAATCAATTTTCTCTTTTTAGTTCAAATTAAAATCTACGACAAACTCTGACCATTTCCAAATCTATTTTCATCATATATGTGTATGTATGTATGTATTCACACTTATATATGTATATGTATATATATATGTAAATATGTCACACACACATATATAGATGTATACATATACATATAACTAAAACAATGTCCATTTTAAGGCATATTTTCTATAATTTTATGAGCATATATAAATCTTAAATAGCATTAAAATACATTCATAAATGTAACTCACCCTCATAAATACTTCTGAATGTTCCAGCACCCCTTTAGAATGAATTCAGGTAAAAATAACTGGATAGCATCATGTAAACCAATTTATTTCTATAACTTCCTGGTGCTCTTTAGAAGTTGGGATGTATTTGACAATGTGACATCAGCTGAAAGGGCAAAAGGTTGCCAGATAATGATTTCGATATCACTTGTGGACTCTAGGTATGATGGATGAACACAGATCATGGTCTGGAAATTATTCTGTTTTTTTTTCCTCCACATTATTTTGACAGAAAGCTTTATTTTATTAGCTGGAGTGTTAAAAAGGAATATCAGACAGTTTAGTCCCTCGAACTCTCAAGAAAACAGATTGCAATGAATACTAGAACAGTGGAAGATAAACAAAATTCTTCCTTTCTTTCTGCTATCCATCTGTCTGTTCATCCCTTTCCTTCCTTCTTACCATTCCTCTTTCATTCCTTCACTTCCTTTCCTCCCCTCCCCTCCCCTCTCCTCCCTTCTGCTCTCTTCCCTTTCCATCCTCTTTTTCCCCTTCCTCCTCTACTATTCCTTTCCTTTTCCATTAGTTTTGCAAGCATATCTAGACTTATAAGCTTTTTTTTACTAAAAGCAATGATACATGATCTTGATGTCCACTGAAGGTTTCTTTCTTTCTTTCTTTTTTTTTTTTTTTTTTTTTTGGTTTTTCGAGACAGGGTTTCTCTGTATAGCTCTGGCTGTCCTGGAACTCACTTGGTAGACCAGGCTAGCC
>NC_034593.1:65291644-65338647 GCF_900095145.1 Mus pahari
GAAGGAAGGAAGGAAGGAAGGAAGGAAGGAAGGAAGGAAGGAAGGAAGGAAGGAAGGAAGGAAGAAGAAAAGAACAAAAGAAAACAAATTACAAAAAACTAAACTGGATTTAAAATGAAGGGTCTGATCAGTCTAAATTCCCATTTGGTTTTAGTCTGTCTTCAGAGCATTTAGTTTCCCAAAGAGATTTATTGATTTTTGGACAGAACCTAAAAGTCATTAGATTATACTAAATAGCATCAGGAACCAGCAAGGATTCTTAGTGGATAGGGTGCTTTCCACTAAGCCTGATAATCTACATCCATCATCTTGACCAATGTGGTAAGAAGAGAGAATCTACTCTTGCAAGTTCTCCTCTAACCTCCACAGGTACACACATATGGAAAAATTCATTAAATAATAGAGTAATATAAATTATTTATATATTATAAAATTCTAACTTTACATTCTGACTATGAAAAGAAAAGTACTTATTATTTTTGTTTCAAGTGACTGGCATTTATCTTGATGTAGGTGTTCATGTAAGATCTTATATGTGGGTTCAAGGGCAAATATTTATCGATTGTTGCTAGAAATTATGCTGGTTTAATAAATTAGTGACTGTAGATTCTCTAGGAATAACCATGACTTGCACTGAGTACATAGCTAGGATTTCAGTACAAGGCATTATTCTCCTATTGTTGAGACAGTCCTTAGTCTTAGAGCACTCTGGGTAACCATCAAACAATCCATGATGCTATTGCTCCCTTAGCTTCTCAGGCCAAGCTGGTCACAGGTATGGTTCACAGACGTCTTAGCTTGGTAGAACTATGGGCTGCCTCCCTCCTTTAGAAGTGAAGTTATTCAGACCATTTAGTCTAAAACCACTTAAGCACTAGTTCCTAGGTCAGAAACAAATTAACAAATAACAAACAAACAACAACAAAACAACAACACAATTCAGTGGGCAAACAGATTAGGGACCTACCACTTTTGTCACAAGTAAAATCTTAGCTTTAGATATTGCCAGGGGTCCATCTGTACAGCCTGGGCCTAAATAAGGTAAGTACACCTGACATCTTGTCCAAAACTGATCAAGTGATTTCTGCATTATGTCTCCTTGATGAGACTATGGAAATCTACTCTACACTCTTCTAGCTGAGCTCCCTGATGCTCTTCTTATACTGTGTTTCCTAGTTGCTGAATTGTTCTTTGTGGTATCAACCCTGCACATATGCTTGGGCTACTGCATGATCTAAGAGGAGAAGGAGATATGAAGGAGGCAGAAGTGACAACCAACAGCAAGTTCTGACATAGTTCAAAAATTTTATTTTTATCTACATATGCAACTACTTCTCCAAATCATATTGATACCTGAGTGTGAGGGGCTGTAATGCATATTGTTTAGAAAGGCACATTTTGAAACAAGAATTATTTAAAATGTAGCTGGCATGATTTATGTAAATTCTTGGCACATACATATTTTAATTTTTACTTAGTGAAACAAGGGTCTAAAATGGCAGGAATATGATGATATATTTTAGGTAATAAAAAAACTTGATATTTATTACATATAAAATGATATGGTACCAGAAAATTATTATACCATTAGTTACAAGATTTAGTTTACATTTGAAACTCTCACTCCTGTAACAATGAGGGAATTGCACTACTGCGTATCAAGAATGGAAAAAAGGAGGATGACTCTTGCAGCAAACCAGATAAAATTCTATGGTGACTTAAATCAGGAATGTGACTGTGAACAGAGCAAGGTCTAAATTATTATGGTATGTATTTTGGAGACAGAACTAGTAACATTTGGAGATATGCTATAAGAAAAAATTAAACATACCAAATGCATGTTTTTAAGCCACTAGTAAATGAGACATTTACCAAGCAATGAATAACTTTATGAGTTTTTACATGATACTTTATACCATGGCAATAAAGATGGTGATTTGAGAAATACTGCAGTAAACTAGAATTGCAAAATATCTAAAAATGAAGCTCTGAAAAAGTGAGGAAATCAGAATTCAACCAATTATTTACTTGCTTTCCAGCAACCTCTCTGACTCTTTGTATAGACACAAGAATTAATAAGTACTGTTACAGCTTTGGACAAGATAAATAATTCATTGTCATATTTGTGAAAGAAAATGATAATGAGGAGGATCGACTAGTAACTAATAAGAGGATTCAAAGACAGCGTATATATTTAAAGATTTATATGTGTTTGCATGTACATGTGTGTGTGTATGTGTATGTGTGCATATGTATGCACACTTGTGAGAGCATAATTTTACAGGATAGAAAAGGGCACTGAATTCCCTGCACCTGGCTTTATATGGAGTTGTGAACTGCCCAATGTAAGTGATAGTAACTCAACTTTATTCCTTTCCGAGAGCAGCAACGTCTCATAAATTCCAAGTCATCTATTTCTCCACCTCTGGGAAATGGAAATATTGTGTGTAGAATGTTACAGTAAAGTTTTCAACCTCATTATATTTATTTTATGTTGTATTACACAAACATATAGTTATATTATGAAACAATTCAGCATATATTTACCAAAATGAGACAAAGACCACTACTTAGACATCTGATTAGAACTGCTGCATCTCATACACTTTCCAGTAACCTCTTAAGTTTGTCTAACAACACAGTTTAACTTTATGATATGCAGTGAATACCCCAACTGTAAGAATACTGTTTTAAAGAGGATTCTAGATGAGTTCTACTTTTAAAGGTTAGATAGACCCAATATATTGAAACAGTTGGACACTTGCTGTGCAGGTAGAGCAATTCCATCATTGATGCTCCATCTTTTTGTTTAATTTTGTTGTTCATATATTTTTCTTTTCTTTTTGATATGCTGGTATGTGTGTGGGTGTGCCTGTGTGTGTGTGTGTGTGTTTACCTTAGAAGACAATCTGTGACCTTTAGTTCTCTCCTGCCACCGTTAGAATCCCAGACACTGGACTCAGGCTTTGGAGCTAGATCCTTCAAGCAATAAGTCTCCTTTCTGACTCTTGTTTTGTTTTATGCATAAGAAAGACAAGGAACAGAGTTGGTTTTGAGATAGGGAAGTCTGCGAAGAGGTTATTAAACATTCGTGTTAGGTATATAAAGTGTGACATGTTTATTAAAAATGTCTAAGGGAATTTGTGCATAATGCCTAGGGTTTCAGGGAGAAATCCAAGCTGGGCCGTAACTGGATATCACCAGTACTTACATTAAGAGCAGCATAATGGAATTATATTTTCTATTTTATATAAACATACAAAACATAAACACTGTGTAAGGAATGAGCCTGGCTTTATACATTTTAGAGATGAGAAGAAGAAAATAGTAAAGAAGATATTTTTAATGACATACCATTTTAATATGTGTGTGCACGCACATGTGCTTGTGTGAGTGCATGTGTGTGTTCGTGCATGTATGTGTGTGTGTGTGTGTGTGTGTGTGTGTGTGTGTGTGTGTGAGTTCAGATACCTACAGAGTTACAATCAGTATATCAGACCCCCTGTTCCTGGAAAAAGAGGTGGTTGTGAACCAACTGAAGTGATACTAAGAAACAAACTAGGGTCCCATGGGGGAAAAGCAAACACTCTTAAACACTGAGAGTCTCTCCAGACCATCAATGGAAAGTAAACAGGAAGGGAATGTGAAGCCTGGTACTTTAGGATGGTCTCTATGACTCAGTTGTAAATAATGCTTCAAGATGTAAGTGTGTGCCAGGTTCCGGATGGCTGTTTAAGGGGAGGTGTAACACAGTTCCTGCCCCAGGAACATTGCCAGGCTTTTGATCCCCGTGATCCCTATGTGCGCTGATGGTTGCTGTTGCCCTGAAGCTGATCTGCTGTCTTTCCTGTTTTATGTTCATTCTTTCTTTCTGGGGAATATACTACTGCCCATTACCCAGAGCTAACTACACCGTAATAAAGGAAACAAATGCAGTTCTCGGGAAGTACTAGTGATGGTCATGGCACTGAGGAGGAGGAGGAACAGACTTTCTGCTTGGCCTTTAGGACCATGGGAAAGGATCGAAACAACGTAACCACAGAGGCCACAAAAGCCTACGGTGGCCTTTTGTAGAAATAATTCACTACAAGACTTGGTCGTGAATTTAGGATCATAAGGAGATACATGTACCCTCTGGTCCAATGGCTGTTGCATTAATTAGCCAGGGTGAAGTTGGGGATAGAGTTAAAATTGTCTTTAAAAAAAAAAAGAAAAGGTATGGATAGAAAAAAATTGAGAATTTAAATATGATTTAGGAATAAATACTATTAGAAGGAGGGTAGATGAGGTTATGAGTTGGCTAAGGATGAGAGAATTAAGAGATGATTTAAAGCATATAACAAGTTAGAGCTTTGTTCTCCTAATTATTTGAAGAATCGAAGATGATAGTGCCTGGGAAGGTATTAGATAGAGCTAACCACTTTACTTACACAGAATTCAAAACTCTGTAAGGAATAATTTTGCTTTTAGTAGGCTTTCTGTTCTTAAGTAAAAACAGATACTAAACACTGCTCTTTGCTGTACCAGAAAACCACAAGTGCTGTGTTCAGCTATCCATGAAGAACAGGCTGTGTAAACCCATAAGGAAATTTGCTTTTGTTTTGTGTTTCATTTCTGCTCTAAGGAAATGGGTGTTGGGACTATGAATCTGGGATTAGTGGAATTTATGTAAATTTAAGGATTTTTTGAAGATTATTAACTATGATCAAAGCCTTGGTGATGTATCTTTAGAAAATAAAAGACTGGTTTCAGGCTCTCTGTTTGGGAGAAGGCATGAGAAGAGTGAGAAAACAAAAGAATGAAGAAAGGAGAAGAAGAAAGAATGATGAGAATCGTCATGGAACAGAGAGAGTACCTGAGCTGACAGCTTGCATCTGCTTCTGACTCCGACTCATTATTGAATTAGCATTGTTCCCATTCCCGCCTTTCTCAGGACCCTCCTCACGCTTAGCCTGGGCCTTGGCAAGTGTGCCGATATTGAATGCTGCTGATAACCAGCCAGATAAATAAGATGGCCGAGAATGACCTGATACCTGTGAATGAAGAAATGAGTTTGCACTGTGAAAGTGTGTGGCATGAGGTCCCAGGGATACTGGACTAGTGAACATGTGGAGCAAAGAGGGAAATATAGGAAATGGGGAGACGTATTTAATTTTCTGGTTTTATTGTCAAGAAAAGAGAAGAGGGGAACGAGAAAAACCTTTAGAAAGTATTAATATGGTCACCAAGGATTGGGCTCAACAGAATCCTTCCTGAATGTAGATAGGGATAGAAAAGGATAGGTTAGAGCAAACTTGCAACTAGAGGGATGTCGAGATTTTTATGTTTTGTGTGTGTGTGTGTGTGTGTGTGTGTGTGTGTGTGTGTGTGAATTTTTTTTTGAGGCAGGGTTTCATGAACCATAAGATGACATCAAATCATTTATGCTGCTGAGAATGATCATGAACTTTTTGATTCTCCTGGCTTCATTGTCCAAGAGCTGAAATTATAGGTCTGTAACCGTGCCTAGTTCTGGATCAAGAATTTGGGACTGTTTGGCTTGATGAAGTAATTGTTTTTCAGGTGTTGTTTTTGAATTTTTATCATTGGCTTATTGTTTTATCCTTTTTTCAATTGACTTTTATTTTAGTAATTATTCATTTGTTTGCACTGATATGTATGTGTCTGTGTCTGTCTCTCTGTGTGTGTGTCTTTTGTACCAACTGTATGAGGAGGCCATTAGAGAGCATTGCATCCCTTGGGGTTCAGTTAAAGCTTTGAGCAACTTCATATGACTGCTGGGACTGAATTTAAGTTCTCTTGCCAAGAAAACAAGCACATTTAATGTGAGAGTCTCAATAGAATGTTTATCAGTTCTCTCTCTCTCTCTCTCTCTCTCTCTCTCTCTCTCTCTCTCTCTCTCTCTCCCTCCCTCCCTCCCTCCCTCCCTCTCTGCGTTCTCAGACAAATCTGTAATTACATATTTAGATTTTTTAATTGTGATTTCTTAGTGAAAGAGAACAAGGCTTTAGAGAGAGTATAGCATGGACTCTGAGAAAAAATTAAATTCCTACCTGATTTTGGAGTATGGCAGAGAAGAAAGATACTAAAAAGTAACAATCTGCAATGGGTGTCCTGTGTACAATAACACTGGCAAACTGCATATGCACCACTGTGTTCCAAAAAAGTGCACTACATTGATGTATATAGCATGCCATGTAGCCAAGTACATGACTTATAACTGATACTCTGTAAATATTTGCAAAATTAAATTACAAAGTATTATACAGATGTGCCATAAAATCTAATACAAAATTGTTTTATAAGTGTATTTGTATTCATAATGTTATATAAAGCAAAGAGGCTAGACCAGATGCCCAAATAATGATATAATTGCATCTTTATTATAATAATTATATCATTCATTTTAATATGTTCAAATAATAGATAAAATGGAAGACATATGCTTCTGATAATTTCAGTTATCAAAATCGGTCATTTAAATATAATAATTGATTGATTATGCAAAACTCTATTATTTCATTAGCAAAAGAAGAATAGCATGAGTAGAACTCTGTAATTTAAGGAAGCAGCTACAAATAATGCCATGTCACTTAGTAGATACAGTAAATAAATGGAATAAAATCCACTATTTCTCAAAATAGCTGTTTTTGCTTAAAATATAATTTTTTATTTTCATTTCTCTTTGGTGGGCAAATGGGAAAAACTTTATTCATACTTTGTATTTTTAAAAAAATGAACTGAGATGTGACAAAGTAAAAAGTCAATGTCATTAGGTTTCAAATGATAGTGAAAAGTATTCAGTATGTAGTATACTTTGGATGTTCCTAACGTAACTTACACTTCCTGATTTCAACTGTTGTACTTCATTGTCAGACTAATTTTTCACAATGTACCCATCATTTTACACTGCAGTCTCTCTTGATAAATGCCACTTTGCTGTCACTTTCTCTTGAAACTTATTTGTCTAATAATAAATATGTAGGCTTATATTTTTATTCGAATAATCCAATGTATAAAGAAAAAAACAAATTTTAGTACCTGAAAAAGAGCTTTAGTTGTTTTAAAACCTAATTGATGGTGCTGGAAGACAAGTCAACACTTAAGATCACTTACTCTTGCAGTGACCTGGGTGTGGCTTGGATTTAAAGTGTACAGTAAAATGAAAAGTAGCAGTGAAAACTGAAATCTAGAGTGACAAGATCTTAGTGGTGTAGCAGAGTAGGATAAGAAGTATATTCCATGCCATGTTTAGTAATTTGATCTTACCCAATATTAATGTGTGTGTGTGTGTGTGTGTGTGTGTGTGTGTGTGTGGTGTGTGTGTGTGTGTGTGTGTGTGTGTGTGTGTGTGTGTGTGTAATACTTTTGAAAAAATTATTCTGAAATTAACTNTGTGTGTGTGTGTGTGTGTGTGTGTGTGTGTGTAATACTTTTGAAAAAATTATTCTGAAATTAACTAGGTCAATGACTCTGAAGACACTTTGTTCAGGACTAGAAATGTGGCAAGTTCAGCTTGCCTCTTTGCCTTCTTTATGTCCTTTCTTCCTTTATATGTTATCTCTAGCATTTTCTTTCAAAGTATTCACTTCAAGAGTTCAGAGTGTCTCTATAGGATCCTACACACTGTGAACATAGACTTTCAAGAAGAGACAAAGAATTCTATCTTGGGAAATACCTGCAGTATTTCCCAATTTTATAAAAATTACTATTTTGGGTCTTTACCCATTTTCAGAACATTGATATTGAATTTGAGATACAATTTTATCAAAAGTTGAACCCCTTAAAAGTAAGAAATCTCATCCTTACAGAAACAATACCTAGATATGAATCAATAGATAAAATCTTGGAAGTCAAGAAAATACATACTGATTTTTGTAGATCTGCCTAAAACAAAATTATTATGGTCCGCTGGTACTCTGGTGTAGTTTTTAAGACATTTATCTCTGTGTGACAATTATTTATCACCCAGTAGATTAAAACTACCTTTAGTAATTATAAAAATCATAATATACTTTTAAATAAACACAGAGATTAATTATTATACATGTCATGTTTCACTAATATCTCCTGAAAGGCTTGCCCTTTTCTGAAGGTAAATGGGACAGAAGCAAATCTGAGGAAGAGAGGACGTGGTGCGAGAGGGAATTGGAGAAGAGAGAGAGGAGGAATTGTGGTTGGGATATAATATATGAGCAAAAATAAATTACAGAAAGAGAGGAAAAATTGAGACTGGGAAGAAGGAAGGAAGGAAGGAAGGAAGGAAGGAAGGAAGGAAGGAAGGAAGGAAGGAAGGAAGGAAGTGAGGAAATGATATAAAGGCTTCACCTCAGTGGCATCTTGATTCAGAGGAGGGCTCCAGCCTCAAAGCTGCACTGTTAGTGGATAGATTAAGACTCATTGCTGAAAGCACATTGGGAGGAGTTAGAATTTCAGCACTAGAGCCAACTTGGCAGAAATGTCTCACTGTTGACATGTCTTGAAAGGTCTACCCTTTTCTGGAACCTTCCTTTCTTTGTTTGAAACCTTGTTTACATCACTTTCTCCCCAATCTGATGTTTTACCTCATCACAGTGTAAACAATGGGAGCCAAGTGACCATGGACTTTATCCTCTGATACTGAGCCCAAGTCAACAGTTTTACTTCCTGAAATATTTCCCTGAGTATTGAGAAGCAACCTACCTCGCTAGGTAACCTGACCTAATTATGTGGGGGACAGGATGAATGGTGTCCTTTGAAACTTGCCTTCTATGTGCTAAATTTTATCCACTCAAAGGGACAGTGGTTCAGAGCATTTACACTGGATGAGTTCTTCCAGATTTCTATGTTGTCTGTAACTGCTGGAAGTGTTGCTGATGCCATCAAAATGTAATGTGGCTTCCACAGCTCCCTAACTCCTGAGCATCTGTCTCATTCTCAAACACTCTGTGAGTGTTCTCAGCATCCAGCAAAACAGTTGTTAAACACTATAATTTTAAATACCATTCCAAAAATTAAACATGAGAACTAAAAGTTAAACAGTGGGGGAAAAAAACAAGAAAACTAGCAATGCTATAATACGTCAGTTGTCTATGGCTGTTCAATGATAGCATCTAAAGTTAAAAGAAACTTGAATGCACCTATGACAATTTTCTTATGTTGAGTTAATTTATATATTTTCAGGTATTAAATGATCACTGAATTGTGTTCCTAATTTTACCACAATGATATTTTCCTCTCTTCCCTGTTTTTCTACTTGAGTAAGTGAGCATATTCCAGTTTCTAACTAAAATATGAAGATAACTTTTAATTTCTCATCATTTAATTAATTTCCATTTATCTCCTTGTATGGTCACTATGAGGGAACTTCATATGGCATATTAATAACCATTTAGTTTATTCCCTCTTTAAAAAAATACTGGTTATTGACTCTCAGTCATACTGAAAATTTGCTGGGGATGCATTATGTTCAAACAATGTACTTTAGTATTTTAATTCATTTATTCACACTCAAATATATCCTGAACCAAAATTATAAGACTAAAAAATCAAAAAAAAAAATTTCAAAGTCAATTTCTGTTTTCATAAGAAGAGTAATAAAAACAATTTTAAATTCATATTAGGAAGTTAGAAATTATTTTTAATGTAAGCTATAAACTCCTTACATAAATGGTTTCCATTGTTCTAACAGCAGAAAAGAATATAATTAAAATGAAAAATAGAAATTACTCTATATCTCTTGATAAAAATTTAAGGAAGATAGTTTTTAAAGCACTCCCAATTTTCCCACAGGTCATTATAAGCCTAAATATTTAATAGAGTATTTGAATTTCAAATTGGTGTCGAAGTCTATATTAAGATTTTGTGCATCCTGAAAACTTACAAATTTTTACAATTATTAGTTCTATTTAACTTCTACAATGATTTCCGTTTGATAAATAGGTGGTTCCCTGTGCTATAAGAACTCAGTGAATTACTTTCTCCTATTTCTAACTTCAAATTCTAGTGTGAGTTAGTCTGAATATTTTTAAAATCACTTTGGTTTTGTTTTCTATTTTCCTCTCCTTCTTTATTTTAGAGTTCAATGTCTTTTCAAATAACTCTTACAAAACATTCACTTCTAAGAGGTTAATATTTCTCAAACACAAAAGTCTAGAAAAATTCACAACCAATTGGAAACCTTAAGATACTCCAGATAAAGGAGGTGAATCACTCTTTCTCTTATAAAATTCAGATTAACTCCTGCCTTCCAGTATCAATCCTTTTTCCCTCAGATCACTAGCATCCCTGGGGAATCTGGACTGTTCATGAAGACACCTGCTGATCCCCCGGGACAATCTCAGGAACATAGTCTACAGTGTCAGCCTTCAGACTCTCTTCTGCAGACCCCACTGCAGTGACTCAATTGTCAAAATCAATTCCCATTGTAGTGTCCAGATATTTATTTCTCTTTTTCTCACCAACCCATGCACTCTTTGCTAGTTTCTCTGACACTTTGCTCAGCTTTTTCCCACACCTTTGTTCCTATGGGATATTTTCTCTTTTCTCTATGCTATTAATGTTAAGTTGACTTTTATCAGAGCTGTCAAAATGTAAAACAAAACAAACATTCAACTAAATGTAAAGGTCAAATTTAAGGATATAATAACTGATAAGAGTATTTGTCTGGTATAAATAGGGACCTAGTTTTGGTATAGGAGGAAATAAAGAAACACATAAACACAAAGAAGGAAGGACAGTACATTTCTCTATCATATGACATAAGCAAATTCTTATGAATTATTTATCAATCCTATATCTGCCTACCTACCTATAATCTATCATCTGTCTATTGATCTATCTACCTGTCTATCATCTATCTAATATTTGTCTAATCTCTTATCTATCTATCTATCTATCTATCTATCTATCTATCTATCTACCAACCTACCTATAATTTACCATCTATTTATCTAATATTTTTCTGTTTTTATTAGATATTTTCTTCATTTACATTTCAAATGCTATCCTGAAAGTTCCCTATACTCTCCCCCTGCCCTGCTTCCACCCACTCGCACTTCTTGGCCCTGGAATTCCCCTGTACTGGGGCATATAAAGTTTGCAAGACCAAGGGGCCTCTCTTCCCTCTGATGGCCAACTAGACCATCTTCTACTACATATGCAGCTAGAGACACGAGCTCAGGGGGTACTGGTTAGTTCATATTGTTGTTGCACCTACAGGGTTGCAGCCCCCTTCAACTCCTTGGGTACTTTCTCTAGCTCCTCCACTGGGAGCCCTGTGTTCCAACCAATAGATGACTGTGAGCATCCACTTCTGTACTTGTCAGGCACTGGCATAGCCTCACAAGAGACAGCTATATCAGGGTCCTTTCATCCAAAATCCTGCTGGCATATGCAATAGTGTCTGTGTTTAGTGACTGATTATGGGATGGATCCCTGGGTGGGGCAGTCTCTGGATGGTCCATCCTTACATCTTAGCTCCAAACTTTGTCTCTGCAACTTCTTTCATGAATATTTTAGTCCCTATTTTGGGGAGGAATGAAGTATCCACATGTTGGTCTTCCTCTTTCTTGATTTTCTTGTGTTTTGCAAATTGTATTTGGGTATTCTAAGTTTCCGGGTTAATATCCACTTATCAGTGAGTGCATATCAAGTGGCTTCTTTTGTGATTGGGTTACCTCACTCTCTAAAATTTTTCTATCTTCTATCTTCTTCATTATCATAATCTATCTTATCTATTAATCTATATACTTACCTATCTTGTAGTGTGAATTATTTAATCCTTAGCCAACAGCATGATATACTACCCCTAATCTCCCCCTGAGAGAAAATATCAAATAATATATTAATAATTTCTGGATAGCTTTCCATCCCCTTTTATGTTTGAAGTTCATATGTAGAGGGTCATCAGGACCAGGCTTGGGTTTCAAAGCACATGAAACAAAATTCTCAAGTTTCTCTGGCTACATGAGTGAACTGTAAATCATAGCCTTGATCAATCCCCAGCATTAAAGTGATAGGTATCACTCAAATGTGTCTACCACCTAACTAACAAGATAAATATCTTAGGTTCAGTTCCAGGCTAGAAGATATTTTATCCTGGACCATTCTGTCAATGAATAGGTCTAGATATGCTAGCTATAAAACTGTTGCTTTTGAAATCAAATACATCTACTCATATACTAATGATTCAAAGTATAATTTCTTAGAATTATGTTAGTCTTAATTTTATTTTATTTGTTTATCTGGAGAAAGTTTGTTTGGACTGGCCTTGAGCTACTGTATAACAACCACTCTGTAGACTACCTATTGGGAAAAGATCTTCACCGCCCTACATCTGACAGCAAGTTAATATCCAAAGTAAATAATGAACTTAAGAAGTCAAACACCAAAATAAAAATAAAAAATAAAAATGGAATACAGAGTGAAACAGATAATTCTCAACATAGTATTCTCTAATGCCCGAGAAACATGGAGGTAAAGGACTGAAGCCCTGGAGGCCACCAGAAAGAATGGAAACAGGTAACCTCAGGAGGTAGGAGGTTGGGGAGGGGCCCTCCAAAAGGGACCATAAATGTATGAGGTGAGAGATTCTCAGGACTCAAAGGGAGGGACCTTAGATGAAATGTCCTACAGTAGGGAGAGGGAACTTGTGGAGCCCACCTCCAGCAGGAAGACAGGGCATCAAGTGAGGGGGGTTGCTCTCCCACAGTTACAAATTTGACCTATAATTGTTCAATTCTGAAAGAACTGCAGTGATGGAAATGGAGAGGAGCCCAAGGAAAAGAATATCCAGTGACAGACCCAAAGTGGGATCCAGCTCACTGGGAGGGCCCAAGGTCTGACACTCTTACTGAGGCTATGGAGTGCTCACTAGAAGGGACTATCATGACTGTCCTCTGAAAGACCCAACAAGCAACTGAAAGATTCGGATGAAGATATTTGCACCCGACCAATGGAAAGAAGCTGCTGACACCTGTGCGTGAATTAGGGAAAAGCTGGAATAAGCTGAGGAGGAGGGCGACCCTGTAGGAGGACTGGCAGTATCAATTAACCTGGACCCCTGAGATCTCTCAGACACTGGGCCACCAACCAGGCAGCATACACCAGCTGATATGAGACCCCCAACAAATATACAGCAGAGGACTACTGGGTCTGAGTTTAGTCAAAGAAGATGCACCTAACCCTCAAGAGACTGGAGGTCCCAGGGAGTTTAGAGGTCTGGTGGTGGTGGGGACATCCTTGTGCAGACAAGGGGTCAGGGAGGAGATATGGAACAGTCAGACAGTGGACCTGGAGGGGAATAAAATTTGGAGTAAAAAAAAAAAAGAGAGAAAGAAACAAAGAAAGGAGAAACAAAAAAGAAATATAAATACAAAGAAAGAAATGTTCAACCTCTGTATTCATCAGGGAAATGCAAATCAAAACAACTTTGAACCATAATGGCTCACAACAGTCAGAATGTCTAAGATCAAAATTTAAGGGACAGCATGTGCTGACAAGGACATAGAGCAAGGTTTCAATACATTTTCTGTCCTCTTAAATAAAATATGAAATAAAAGTTTCTGTCTTTTTTTTTTTTTGATGTACAGAACACCCGAGTGTTTATTTATTTTCTTTTTTGTTTGTGTCTCCTGTTTCCTGTCCTCTATACTCCATGGAATCCGTGTTATTCATAGTTTCAATTGTAATTAAATATCTCGTGTTTTATGTAAAAGCATTGTTTTCTAAATGCAAATGATTAAATAGAACCAGGAAGTTAGTTTTGACAACATAATATTAAAATAATCATATTAACTGTATAACTCCTGCACTACACTGATGTGCTGTACATTGGTAACAAGCAAATGGAAACCTAGAGAAGCTTCTTGCTTGCTTTTGTCTTCACTTTCCTTAACTTGCTTCCCTGCTCCAATAAAGATTAAATCGCGCACTGAAAAAGGTGACACAAACTGCGATATTTCTCTCCTTGCTTACTTTAGAATCTGATTGATTAATTTCTATGCTGTCAAAAACATATTAGACCTTTGATGTTCTCCTTCTACATCCCATACAGTCACTCCATAATTAATATATTCACTAAATCATGAGAAATTAGTAGCTTATTTGTGGTATTATAACAAAAATGCCTGAAGCCAGGCAACCACATAAGAAATTACAAATATTTTGCCTAGAGCCCTGGAAGTCTTAGGAAAGAATGGGTATCAGCTAAACTCTTCAGGTTGTGAAAGAAGACGGGGGCTCTTCTCACAGTAGTTAAGATTGCTCAGGCAGCAGCACCTCAGGAAAACGTTATGCACTTCTTTGAGGACAGGTTGTTAAAGTCAGTTCAGCAGATTCTACCTCCTAAAAAAAATCAAGAATCCCTAATACTGTCAGAATGAAGATTAAGCCTCAAACATATGAACCCTCAGAAAGTAACCAATTCAAATCAAAGCAAGGAATATCTTTTCCTCCCACATTTCCTTCTAGCCCTCTTATCGCTCCATTTTTCTCTGCTACTTTTTCTTCCTTCTACTTTTCAAGTGTGACATTATCAGACATCTGCTCTATCTACAAGTACAATAAGTGATATAAACCTGTGTCGTAGTTTATTACAGATAAGCTTATTTCTCTCAACTCCTTTGGAAATTTTGAATTCTATGTTTCCATGTTATAGCAAATAATTTTAGTATTTCATGTACCATAAAATATGTAAAATTGAGCTTTTGACTTGGCTGTCTCAACCCCAGCTGTCATCGTGTTCTCCACTTAATAAAATGATACCTCTGTTCTTTGGTGGTTTCTTTTTTATAATATCCTAGATACATTGTTACAGTGAACCCAGTTGTATATTTCTTTAAGGTGTATCCTAAATCTCACCTGTTCATCCCACTTGTAGCCAATCCAAAATACAGATTCCTCACTAAAGATTGGCCTGGTTGTCTCCTGGCACTCCTATATGCCTCACTGAATGTCACAGGCATTTTTACTAGCCATTATATCTCTATTAATTTGACATCAAGTAAATGTTCTATATTAGCATGCAACGCAGGCTGCAGTTTAAACATTTCTCCAAGTTTGAATGCTCTGTAATGTGCCCCGTGTAAGTCACTGAGCTCTGTAATGTGTAAGTCACTGAGCTCCCACCATTTTCTCTTCACATGCTTCTTGCAGACACACCAGCTTCCTTCCCACTGCAGCGTTTTACAGTTTACCACTAGGACTGGTCCTTGCTTCTCTTTCTTCTGAGACATGTTTGAACCCATGCACACATGATTAATTCTGTCATTTGGCTTATATGACTTCAACTGTAGAGTGTCACATGAGTCACGTCCTTTTGCTGTTAACTAGGCTTAATATCTTTATCAGAGGTCTTACAATTGTAATATGTGTAAGATAAGAAAAATTATTCTCTTTATTTATGGGGGCAGTCTAAGAACCCCAGCTAATGTTGGGAATCACAGATGGTAATGAATGGTATATGGATTTTCCTCTATACGTTCTATAATGATGTTCTAGTTATAATTAAGTAGGAAAGAACTGAAGAGCCAATTCAGTGATAGTGTGCTTACCTAGTAATTATAAGCCACTGAGTTTGATGTCTAACATCACAGTAAATGAGGGCATCGTAGGAAATTAGCAACAATAGTTAATGATAAAGCAAATTGTTTATAATGATAGACTGAAGTTGAAAGTAAAATTGAGTGGTCTCTCTTGACAAAAAAAAAAAACCTCTTATCCATTTTTTTGTCATTTCTATATTAAGAAAAAATAACTATGTTTCTGCCAACAGAATTTAGCAAGGCAAAGAGGCATCCTCAACCGCAGCAGTACTTACTAAGTCTTGTGACAGTAAATCTGAAAGCTGAGAAAGCTAATGAGTGTATAACATTTAGGGGCAGAAATGCAAAGATACTGGGCACTTGGAAACAAGCAAGTATACTATCTTCAGTTAGACAGAACAACATTTATATGCTCAATTTTCAATGAATTAATAGTTTCTTTCTTAGGTTCAGTAAATTGTTGGTGAAACGGATTGCAGAGAATGAAATCAGAGATAAGAACTACACAGACGATTTCCTGTCTTTATTTTCTTCCCTATGTTTAGATTGAAAGCTGAAGGTGAATAATTTTCTGTTTTCTTTCCTTATTGAGTTTTAGTTATCTGTTTATTTCTTCCTATTTTATAGTAAGCAAATTGTTTAACACTTAATAGTCAAAAGATTTCAAAAACCTTTTTAGGGAGTAAATGGAAGATTGAAAACACAGTTATACAAAAACCTAACTTGTGATTAGTTACATCTCTATGAAAAAGCACACTAATTTAAAAATATTTTTAAAGATTGTGAAATTTTCATGCTTTCAGAAACCTTATTTTACAATCAAACATATGACTAATTTTATTTAAAAAAATATGAATTTGTATAATAAAGAAAGTTTACAGCAAGCTTCTAGCCAACATCTACTTAAATGGAGCAAAACTCAAAGCAACTCCTTTAATATCATGGATAAAACAAGGTTGTCCACTCAGTCTGTACATATAATATGGTACTTAAAGTTTTAGCCAGAACAATAAGACAACTGAAGGAGATCAAATTATAGAAATTGGATAGAAAAATGCTAAAATATCTTTATTTGCTGATGATATGATAGTATATAAATGATCTAAAAAATTCCATCAGGAAAACTGTGCATCTGATAAATAAATTCAATAAAGTATATGGATACAAAATTAACTCCTGAAAGTCAGTAGTCCTCCAACCTATAACTAACAAAAGATCTGAGAGAGAAATAAGAGAAATAACATATTTCACAAAAACCTAAAATATATGTAAAATATATTGGGGTATCTCATACCAAGCAAGTGACACACTTGCATGATAAAAAATTGAGTAATTGAAGAAATAAATTTAAGAAAATATCAGCATATTGCAAGGTTTTCCATGCACATGGTTTGGTAATAGTAACATAATAACAATGTTCATCCTACCAGAGCTATCCACAGATTCAAAGAAATACTTAGCAAAATTCTAACAAAAATCTTCAGGTCTTGAAAAGACAATATTTTGCTTCATATAGAAGCACACACACAAACAATATAGTTAACCAACCCTAAATAATAAAAGAACTGCTTTAATTATTAGCATCCTTGATTATAAGTTGTACCATAAATGTAATATAATATAAATATAATAATAAAAACATCATGAATTGGCACCAAAATAGACACATTGATCAACAAAGTCAAATTGAAGACCCATAAAAAGATTCACATACCTATATATACACTGTGATTTTTAATAAATAAGCAAGAAATACACAGTGGGAATAATTACATCTACAAAACCTGGTGCTTGTCAAACTGTATGGCTGTATGTAGAAAAATCCAAATAAATCTATATTTACCATCCTGCATACAACTCAACACCAAAATGAATCAAAGACCTCAACATAAAACCACAAAACTGATCCTCACAAAAGAGAATACAGGAACTAGCCTAATAGGCACCGGAAAAAGCTTTCTCAGCAGAGCACCATTAGCACAGGCACTAAGATCAACAATAATTGGAACCTCATGAACCTGAGGAGTTTCTGTATACTGGAGAACACCATCATTAGGAAAAATTGGAAGCTTATAGTATTGGAAAAATTTTTTTACCAACTATACATCTGAAGAAGGCTTAATTTCTAAAATATATAATGAACTCAAAAAACTAGACATTTAGAAAACATATGACAAAATTAAAAATTAATGTACAGGTCTAGACAGAAAATTCTCAATAGAGTAAATTCAAATCACTGAGACATATTTAAATAAATGGTCAACATCCCTACCCATCAGAAAAATGCAAGTCAAAACTACTTTGAGGTTTTGTCTTATATCTTTCAACGTGGCTAAAATCAACTAAACAAGTGACATCTCATGCTGTCAAAGATGATGTAAGAGGAACACTTAATGTTTTTCTGGTAGGAATGCAAACTCAAACAGATATTACGGAAACCACAATGGTGATTCCTCAGAAAGATGGCAATCAATCTACCTCAAAATTCCTCAAATAAGGATATTTCATACTATCAGAGAAACCCTTACCCAACCATGTACATTGTGATCTCATAATAGCCAGAATTGGAAACAACCTAGAAGTCCCTCAATAAGACAATGGATAAATAAACGTACATTTACACACTGGAATATTACTCGGCTGGTGAAATAAATGACATGAAATTTGCATTCAAGTGATAGAAGTAGAAAAAAGTACTGAGTGAGGTATCGTAGACCCAGAAAGACAAATAGAGTATACATCTATTAATTTGTGGATATTAGCTTTTAAGTTAGTTATAACCAAGTTTCAATATATAGATCCAAAGAAGTTAGGTATAAAACAAGTGGCTAGAGGGAACAAACAGATCTCATTAGATAATAAAAATAGAACAGATATTTATGCATGAATGGGAAAGTATGAATTTGGAGGATTAAGTGGGGTAGGAGGGTGAAAGAGGGTAGTGGTGGGGAATATGGGATATTTGAGGGTTATTACTGAACCTAATACCTAATAGAATCCTCCAAAAATATATACATATATGAAGGTGATCTAAATCAAATCACCAAACAATGGAGAAAACTGATTGGCAAGGAACCATCAAGTACTGGGATTGAGTTATACCTAACAGAATTATTGGCCAAGTGGACTCCACAGTAATCTCCAAATAATCCAGACCATTCCCATGACTAGAGGTTAGTCTCCACAAGCTGAAAGGACGGTCCCATTTTGGAAGTGACCCTCAAAATAGATATCCTTGAGAACCAAGGCATAACCAAATAATAGTGACATAAGTAATGTACTAGTAAAATGACTACTAATAATAGTCCGCTCCACTCCAGTATATAAGGGCCTTATTCAACCATCATCCCAGAAGCTTTGCTTCCTCTTCTATCAGATGGGAACAGATAAAGAGAAACACAGCCAGATACTATGCAGAGAGTAAAAGACCTTGAAACATTCAGCTCTAAAAGGGATGTTTCACTAATCTTTCCCCTTGGAGTTCAGGGAAGCCTTTGGAAGAGAAAAGCATAAAGAATGTAAAAGCTAAAGGGAATGGAGGATACCAAGGTAACAAGGACCCATGAATCAACTTAGCAAAGCTCATTTGAACTACAGAGACCGAGAGGCAGCATGTATGGGGCCTTCAGGGTTCTGCAACAGATCTTCTATATAAATATACATCATATACATATACATGAACATATATATATATATATATATATATGTTCTAGTTTAGTGTTTATTGCGGGATTCCTCAGCAGGCAAACAAACAAATGGGTCTCTAATTCTTGTGCCCTTTCTTGGGATTTACTTTTCTTTCTGTTGGTCTGACTTGTGTAGAGAGAACCTCTTGTGTACTGGGTGGAATTGTTACTTGTCAATCAAAGTCTAATGGCCAATGACTTGAGGATTAAAAGTGAGACATTTGGAAGAGACAGGAACTCAGGTAGTTAGTCAGTTATGGAAAATTTGCTACCCAGACTCTGAGTAGACAGACATATGAAACTGAGGAAAGGTATTAAGTCATGTGGTATACATAGGATGGGAATTACGAACTAGTTAGGGAATATTCCCAAGCTTATGGCCTAGGCAGCTATTCATAAATAATTCTCAGAGTTGCCACTTAAGAACTGGGCCACAAGTAAGACTGGGGTCTTGGATAAATTTGATGTGATAGTTTTGTCTTACCTTATTATCTCTCTCTCTCTCTCTCTCTCTCTCTCTATATATATATATATATATATATATATATATATATATATATATATATATTATTTTTTAAAATGAACTAATGGATGTAAACTCAGACACTGTGGTAAAAGTTGACAACAAAACTGGCATTTATACATGTTGAGAAAGGGAAAATCAGTTTTCTCTTATGGAATGACATTCAGTACACCAACCAGTCCTATGAAAACATAATGTATATGAGTTAACCAGAAAAAAAAAAAAAAAGAACTCCACAGTGTTTTATTTAGTTTTGGTTTAGCTTGATTTGTTTGTATTTAATTGTATGGTGTGTGTGTGTGTGTGTGTGTGTGTGTGTGTGTGTGTGTGTGTGTGTGTGTGTGCTCGCGCGCGAGGGTACGCACATGTGTATGGTGTGTTTCCTTTATTTGTTTACAGTTGGTGTGTTATGTGTTTTCTTTTTGTTTCCTATCTTTTACTGGATGATCTTGCGTTTTGTTTTCTAGGTTTGGGTCATTTTTTCTTGTCCTTTTTTGTTTTTGCTTTGTTGTTGAGGGTTTTTTTTTGTTGATTTTGAGAAAGAACTTTAAGTAGATGGATAGGGTGGAAGAAAGGAATTAGAAGAATTCAGGGAAGGGAAGAATATGATGAAAATGAATTTAAATTTTAGAATGTATTAAATAGCAAAAACTTTGCAGTTATAACTCCCATTAATATTAACACTTAATTTATATAAAAAATCAATATATAATGCCTTCATGTTAATATAATAGCACCTATCCTGGTGACATAAAGTAGGAAAGAACCTAACACTCTCCAGCATGCTGATTTCAGGTACTACATATAGGAATAGGACATAAGGAGAAGAAAGAATTTCTTGAAAATCATCAGTCTAACTAAAGACAGTTTAGATCAACTTGATTGCTAGAAATGTGTCCTATTTTATAGAGTAATATATTCACAGTAACATTCTGTTACTGTGTTATGTTTGTATCATATTCATATTTATAGCTATATCATATTCAAAGCTATCTCTTTGTACATTCCTGATCTTCTAGAATACAACTAAATGTGCATTCCTCAAATAATTATTTCTAAAAAAAATTAATTATAATAGTAGGATGGACGTAGGGACAAATGATTAAATGTTATATGCTTTCAAAATATGAGCAATGTTTGGAGAAGTTTATATAATAAGTTGTTATATTCCCAAGTAAATTGATGTAATAAATGCTCTTTTCTGGTTTAAGTTGTTTTCTTATACTAATGGAGCACTTTCCCAAAGAGCACAACAATAGTGTACTCCAAATATTAGTGGGTGAATGTTTTATTTTTATACCCTTCTTTGTGGATTCAGTCTTTGGTGGAAAGGAACATCTGATTCTATCTCATTCTGCTATTATTGAGAGTAAAATAGTGATGTTGTATGTAAAAGTTCTCCAAGCAATACGATCTTGAATTTAAATTGTTCCATAATATAATTTGTCCTTTTCAAATAAGTTCTATTAATGCATCAGGTTTTTTAAAACCTACATTTGTATTCTATATGTTATAGGAACTTCCAGGAATGCTGCAGTTAGCATTTATTGGTCCATCCATTTCTAAGTAATTCCTCACCTAATTCCTAGGGGGAGAGAGACCTGAAATAGTAAAACACCGAAACTGTCAAGATAGCAGCAGAGTACATCCAGAGGGATTTCAGTCCTGGTCTTTCTGCAAAGTCATCAAAATGTTCCATTAGGGTTAATTATGATAATGTATCAAAATTAATTATAGAATCAGAGTGTAACGATATTTTTCTTCAGTCTGGAAACCACATGAACTATTATCTATCACAAAATTTAATTTTAAATCTGATAAAAATTGGAATAGAAGGCCAGATGACAGTCCTTCACAAACTTAAGCTTATTTCCACATTTCCTGATGTCTAATTTTAGTCTCTGCTCTGTCTTTATCTCTGAAACACTAACTGGGATGACAGTAGCATGCTAACATGTTGAAATTACAAGTCTGCAGTCAAATGCATTTTCTAAGCATGCTTAATGACTGCTTTTAATAATTCATGGTGAAGGTATAAGAAACTAAAAGCATTGCTTCATCTCTGCTCAGCGGCTGACTAGTCGCAATTCACTGTTCTTCCATGGACTACCAGTTTTTAGCCTAAAAATTAGAAAATTTCACTGTTTCATAATTTCTTCTATCTAATGACAGAGCACATTCCATGCCCTGCGAGACTGATGCCCCCACTCAATGTATCTTGAACCGATTAGTGTCTCCTGTATTAAAGATGCCTCCTCTTAAGGTTTATATTTAGTGTTTTGAAAGTTCTAGGATCTATATTGTTTAAGCAAAAACCACAATGAAAATCAAATTGAAATTAAGTTGATAGCTCACTTAAGTCTTCAGCAGTGCATGTGACTATAGGACCCTCAGTGTAGACGTAAACTAACCCTATCTAGGATAGATGACTTTGGAGAATCCGTCCAAGTTTCTCATGGCTTCACCGCTTTTAGCAAATCATGAGGAAACTAAAACAAAATACAAAAACATGCTTCCATTTACAAATAAAGTAGAGAGACCACCATACTTATTTTATTTCTTTTATATAAAGTAATGCATTAAAAATCAAAAAAAAATTTTTTTGAGAATGCCAGGATTTATTGTGCCCTTGAACCAAGGGCCCCAACAACCTGTAAACATGACTTAAAAAGACTTACCCATGCCCTGACTAGACGGTAGGTAGACCACTGGACCATGCAGTCCTCATCTTGAGACCAGGCCTGGGCCCTGACAAAGGGAGCCTATCAGTCACCAAACCTAGATACTAATGCACATGCCAGCAAGATTCTGCTGAAGGGACCCTGATACAGCGGCCTCTTGTGAGGATATCCCAGAGCCTGGCAAACACTGAAGTGGATGCTCACAGCCAGCTATTGGATGGAACACAGGGTCTCCAATGGAGGAGCTAGAGAAAGTACCCAAGGAGCTGAAGGGGCTGTAACCCTGTAGGTGGAACAACAATATGAACTAACCAGTACCACCTGAGCATGTGTCTCTAGCTGCATATGTAGCAGAAGATGGCCTAATCGGCCATCACTGGGAAGAGAGGCCCCTTGGTCTTGNAAACNTTATATGACCCAGCACANGGGAANGCCNGGGCCAAGTAGTGGGAGTGGTTGGGTAGGGGAGCAGGGGTGGGGGTGGGGTATAGGGAACTTTCGGGATAGCATTTGAAATGTAAATAAAGAAAATAATAATAAAAAGAATTTTTAAAAAAGTCAAAAATTAAAAGTAGTTTCATGTAATGAATTTTTAAAAATACATTATTGTTGGTATGGTCCTGCTTGTATAATAAAGTCAAGCTCATATATATAACCTTCTGCATGTGGGTGAGGGATGTGTATGTGTGTGTATGTGTGTATGTGTGTGTGTGTATATAATATATATATTATATATACATGTACAAAATCTTGGAATCACAAAAGTATTTTTATCACTTTAGAGTATGTAAAACATAATAGTTTTGGATATTATTTTAGTATGCAGTATGGCTTAAATGAGATTAGTCCCCATACACTTATGTTTTTGAATACTTTGTCCCCATAGCTAGTGAAACACTTAAGAAAACATGAGGAGTTGTGGCCTTTTGGAGTAGGTGGGCCACTGGGTGTGATGGTGAGCTTTGAGGTTTCGAAAGAACAGACTAGTAAGTTCTCTCTGCCTCATGCTTATATATCAGATGTATTAAGATTTTAACTAGTACACTAGCACCATGCTTACCTGACTGTAGCATATCTTCCTACTAAAGCCATGGACTATAACACCCTGAAAACATAAACACAAAATAAACTCACTCTTTTAAAAGTTGCATTCATCATGGTGTTTTAACACAGCAATCGAATATAGCACAGAATAGTGAGAATATCCCTGACAGAACAATTCAAATTGCTCGTGTTCTCAGAAGATCCAATCCATGGCTATCATGCTCCACAGGTGAGTATAGACCCATGACAAGGAATGTTAGCACTCTACTCGCTCTTGGACTGTTTTAAACTTTTCTTATCCAGAGCCAATACTTATTCTAGATTTTCCTCTTCAGTTAACCCTATCTGGAAACAATCTCAAGAACATACCCAAAAGTGTGCCTCTGTGATTCAATTAAGCTAAAAGTGAACACCAACTGTCAAATTTTAAATTGTCCCAACTCCTTTTTCTCCTTTCATTTTGTTTCTCTCATTAGAGAAAACTCATTGATTTACAACATGCTCTCCATCATGACACAATGCCTTGATATAGTCTTGAAAAAAAAAAAAAAAAAAACAAGAACAAAAACAAAAACAAAAACAAAGCCAACCCAGATTACATAGCCTGAAACTTCTAAGATGATTTATTTAGGCAAGTCTTTCCCTGTAAGTTGATCTTTGGCATTGTGTCACAGTGATGGAAACCTGAATAAGACACCACTGAACATATATTCGGGAAGAAAATTAGTTTAAATATTACTTGAACTACACTTTAAGTAAACATGAACATTCTGTTGGACACACATTCTCTAAATCTGGATAAAGTAAAAGAGCTCTCCCACATATGATAAAACTCTATTTTAAATTTGAAAAATATTGTGGATGAGCGAAGCAGATTGGCAGGTGCAAGGAAGAGATAAAGACAGAGATGGCAAGAAAGAGCGAGAACATGAACATGGGAGGAAAATTACATTGTGGAGAGACATCAGAATAGTTAGGAAGGAGGAAATGAGGCATAGGTTTGATAGAAATGATTTATACACTGTCAAATAATAATACTAATTTTCAAAAGAACACAATTACCCAAGGCTAATTATATGTGTATTTACAAATATGTAACAACAAGTAAAGATAATGAGTCCATGAATTTAAGAGAAATCAGGGTAGAGCACGTGAGGTGTTAGACAAAAAAAACTGTAAGAATGGATATGATGTAATTATATTATAATTTTTAAATTAAAAATATATATTAAAAAGACAATTACTATCAAATTAAGCTAGAAGAGTAGAAACTGACTCATGATGACAAAGATATTGTAAAAGTAACAAAAATATTAGAGCATTGTTTAAGTTTTTTTTTAAAAGGCTGAAGAATATTTTTTAAGTAGCAAGCTTAGCAGTTCTAAAACAATACAGAGTATGAAATTTAGAATCACAAACTAAAGTCAGTGAAATAAAGAAATAACTGGATAAGCAATGGCACAGAAGAGATAAAACATTAAACCAGGTGGGCTTCAACAAAAATTAATAAGAGGTACCCAGGCTGAAAATAGAACTCCAATTGAAATAAAATTAAAAGGACTATGATGTGCTTTAAAACAATATTCAGCATTCCAGCATATGTACAGGAGATGGGCATTAATGCAGCTCAAGAAATAGCTGACAAATTACCATCACCAACATCTCTCAAATAGGACTTAAAATGCCAATTTGGGAATAGTCTCAATGGACCTCAGCCTTTATAATTATAATATTATATTTTATATATTTGTATACATATTACATAGTATACATTAATTATACAATTAGTATATATTACTATGCTGAATAATATAATATTAATATATTAGGTATGTAATATATATATATCACTATGTATTATGTAATATAGTAATGTAATAACTATATAATAATAAAATTAAATTGTTGTTTGACAATTTATAAATCATTTCAATAAAAACCCATACTGCATTACTCTCTTCCTAACTCTTCCAATGTCTCTCCACGGTGGCATGGATGTTTGTTTTCCTTCCAAGTGCATGTTCTCTCCCTGTACAAATTCATTCCCTGACCATATAGATTAAGTGCAGAAAGAAAGATAAACATAAAATACTGATGTCAAACAAAAGAATTTCTGGATCGAAGGATCTGGAGGGGTTTGTAAACCATAGGAAGAAACAATATCAACCAACTAGATCCCCAGAGTTCCCAGGGTCTAAACCACCAACAAAGGAGTACAAATGGAGGGACCTATGGCTCCAGCCACATATGTAGCATAGGGTAGTCTTGTCAGGCATCAATAGGAGGAGAGGCCCTTGGTCCTGGGAAGGCTCAGTGCCCCAGTGTAGGGGAATGTCAGGGCTGGGAGGCAGGAGTAGGTTGATTGGTAGAAAAGCATTTTCATGGAAGCAGGTAAAAGGAGAATGAAATAGGGGATTTCTGGAGGGGGGACAAAATGGGAAAGGGAATAACATTTGAAATGTAAATAAACAAAATATTTGGTAAAATTGATGACAATATGAACACAGCCTTATTTCATATCTAAATATAAACCAAAGCTTGGGTACTATATTGAAATGAATCTTTAAACTTCATAAAAAAAAACAAAAATTATTATACACTTAAAAATATTCTTCCATTGGAGAAAATCTTGGGTAAATAAATGAGAACTAGAAGCATTTATATTAAACCAATCAGTAAATGTGATAGACTACATGGCATTTTTGATATCCAGATGATGGTATACTGGAACCCTTTAATATATAAATATATTAAATACAAGTGACTTTTAAAATACACAGCACTTAAGGACAATGGCATTGTTGTAAACATAGAGGCAGAATAAAGAAAGAGGTGAATACATTATTATTTTGTATGTTTCTTGCATTTGTGAAGTTATGAAAATGAATGGAAAGCATTATGGTGAATTAACTGTTAAAAGGAAACATTCATTTGAAAGAATGAAATTCTGTGAATTTGGAATGGAGCCAAATTTTAATATTACCAGGCAATCATCAAACTATTGTTTGCCTAAAATCAATTACAGAAAAAATAAAGGCCAATTAAAAAACAATATAAAATAAATTCAACATTAAATATATCTATTAAATGCAAAAAAGCAACAAAGAAATAATATATATGGATAATTTATGAAAAGAGTTAGATGAAGATAAAATGAAATTAATGATTAAATTAACTGAGAAATATATTAGCCACAACTATATGAAAGTGTAATTTTAAGGACTATTTCTGCCCTTTGTTTTTAATTTTTTTTTATTTTTGTTTTTTTATATGTGCATGTGTGTGTGTGCGTCCATGTATTTGTGGCATGTGTATGATAGTACCCATGGAGAATAGGTGGAGGAATCAGAGGTCTGTGAATGTACGGAACTGAACTCAGATCCTAAGAATGAGTCCTAAGAACTCTCAACTACAAAGCTATTGCTCCAACACCCAAGTAAATGATTTGAAAATAGAAGATAGATGAAAAAAATAAAATGAAGCAACAAGTGCTATTGAGGATATAAAGTCCTAGGGACAAAGCCACCAGTCTTCCCTGCTCTCCTTCCTTTCTCAGAGGAAAAAAAACATACTAGAAAATATTATTTAAGACATCCATACAGTTCTTCAAACGCAATAGTAGAAAAACCCTTACAGAGATGAGCATCAAAAGTGAAGTATGAGCTGAGCGGTGGGTGGTGGTGCATGCCTTAAATCCCAGCACTCGGGAGGCAGAGGCAGGCAGATTTCTGAGTTCGAGGCCAGCCTGGTCTACAAAATGAGTTCCAGGACAGCCAGGGCTACATAGAGAAACCCTGTCTCGAAATAATCCAAAAAAAAAAAAAAAAAAAAAAAAAAAAGTGAAGTATGATCTGTGAGAAACAGAACTCAGTTTTGTCTGATGAAGAAAGGAACTCTGGAATCCACTCTGTGAGGAAAACCATTTCTTGTTCTTCCACAGGACCTGCGTTCAGTTCCAGTGTTCACATGGTGGCTGAGAAATGGCTTTAACTACAGATCCAGGTGTCTGTTGCAATCTTTTGTCCCCTGAAATCACCAGGCACATGTGAGGCAAAACACTCCATATAAAAATACATGAGGACAAAACACTCCATATAAAATAAATCTAAATGGAAAATTACTTTCAAAAGAAATTGCTAATAAATACAACAGAAAAGGAAGTTCCAAAAAGAGAGAAGGGATATAAATTCAGCCACAGAAAGAAAGGTATGATCATCTCATTAGATGCTAAAAAAGCCTTTGACGAAATATAATACCCCTTCACATTAAAAGTCTTGGAGATATCAGGAATCTAAGGCACATACATAAACATAATAAAATCAATATACAACAAACCAATAACCAAAAACATTAAATGGCAAGAAACTAGGAGCAATCCTACTATAATCAGGGAAAACACAAGGCTGTCCCCTCTCTCTCTATTTTGTCAATTTATTACTTGAAGTTCTAGCTAGAGCAGTTAGATTATAAAAGGTCAAAAGAATACAGATTGGAAAGGAAGATTTCAAGGTATCACCATTTGCAAATGCTATGATACTATATATATAAGCAACGCCAAAAATTCTACAACGGAACTCTTTCAGCTGATAAACAATTTCAGCAAAGTGTCTGGATATAAAATTTATAAAAACAAATTAGCAGCCTTACTCTATACAAAAAATAAATGGGCTGAGAAAAAATTAGAAAAACAACATACTTCACAATAGTCACATATAATATAAAATATCTTGGTTTATCTCTAACCAAGCAAGTAAAAAAAAATCATCTGTATGAATGGAATTTCAAGCACCCAAAGAAAAAAAATCCAAAAAGATCTCAGAAGGTGGAAAGATTTTCCATACTCCTGGATTGGTAAGATTAACACAGTTGAAAATGGCCATCATACCAAAAGCAATCTACAAATTCTATCCAATCCTCATCAAAATTCCAACTCAAATCTTCACGGAGATAGAAAGTACAATCCTCAAATTCATATGGAATAACAAGATGCCCAGGATAGCGAAAAAAATTCTCAACAATAAAATAACTTCTGGGGAACTGACCATCCTGACCTCATGCTTTGCTGCAGAGCAATCGGGATAAAAGCCACATGGCACTGGTACAGAGGCAGATGAGTCAGTGAATGGAGTAGAATTGAATGCCCAGAAACAAACCCACACACCCATGGACACTCGATATTTGACAAAGACGCTAAAACCATACAGTAGATAAAAGAGCGCATCTTCAACCCATGTTGCTGTTCGAACTGGTAGTCTGCATGTAAAGTAATTTAAATTGATCATTTATATCTTGTTTTTACAAAGCTCAAGACCAAGTGGATAATCGACCTCCACATAAAACTAGATCCATTGAATCTAATAGAAGAGAAAGTGGGAAATAGTCCCAAAGACATCTGCACAGGAAACATTTTCCTGAACAGAGCACCAATGTCTCAGGCCCTAAGATCAACAAATGACCAAAGTGACCTCATGAAATTGAAAAAATTCGCTAAGTCAAGGGTTACTATCAATAGGGCAAAAATGAAATTTACCTATTCAGAAAAGATCTTTACTAACCCTATATTCCATAAAAGACTAATATCCAAAATATACAAATAACTCAAGAAGTGAGGTGCCAGAAAACCAAATGACCCAATTAAAAATGGGATACAGAGACTGCCCTACCTGGGGATCCATCCCATATACAATCACCAAACCCAGACAATATTGTGGATGCCAACAAGGGCTTGCTGACAGGAGCCTGTTATAGCTGTCAGCAAAGAGGCTCCACCAGTGCTTGACATATACAGAGGTGGATCCTCACAGGCTACCATTGGACTGAGCACAGAGTACTCAAAGAAGGAGCTAGAGAAAGGATCCAAGGAGCCAAAGGGGAAGGGGTTAGCAGCCCAATAGGTGGAACAGCAATATAAACTTACCAGTACCCCAGAGCTCCCAGAGACTAAATCACCAACCAAAGAGTATACAAGTTGGGACTCATGGCTGCAGATGCATATGTAGCAGAGGATGGCCTAGTCCGTCATCAATGGGAGGAGAGGCCCTTTGTTCTGTGAAGGCTGTATATCCCAGTATAGGGAAATGACATGGCCATGGAGCAGGTATAAGTGGGTTGGTGAGCAGGGGGATGGAGAGGGAATAGGGGGCTTTCAGAGGGAAACCAGGAAAGGGAACAACATTTGAAATGTAAATAAAGTAAATATCTAATTTAAAAAATGGAATATAGAGCTAAACAGAGAATTCTCAAGTGAGGAATCTCAAATGTCCAAGAAACACCTAAAGAAATATTCAACATCCTTAGTCATCAGGGACATGCAAATCAAAGGGACCCTGATATTCCATCTCATACCAATCAAAATGGCTAAGCACAAAAACTCAGGTGACAGCAGAAGCTGGTGAGGAGGGAGAAAGAGGCTCACTCCTCCATTGCTGGTGGGTTTGCAAGCTTGTACAACCACTCTGGAAATCAGTCTGGCGGTTAATCAGAAAATTGGACATAGTACTACCTGAGGATCCAGCAGTACCTCTCCTTGGCATATATCCAGAAGATGTTCCAAATGGTAATAAGGGCACATGCTCCATTATGTTCATAGAAAACTTATTTATAATAACCAGAAGCTGGAAAGAACCCTGATGTCCTTCAAATGAAAAATGGCTACAGAAAATGTGGTACATTTACACAATGGAGTACTTACTCAGCTATTAAAAATGAGGACATTATGAATTTTTCAGGCAAATGAATGGTACTAGAAAATGTCATACTAAGTGAGGTAACCCAGACCCCAAAATACATACACGGTATCTACTCACTGATAAGTGGATATTATGGAAATTTTTACAATACCCATGATAAAGGCACAGACCATATGAAGCTTAACGAGAAAGAAGGCTCAAGAGTGACTTCAGTACTACGTAGAATGAGGAACAGAATAATCTTTCAAGGCAGAGGGAGGAACCTTTTTGGGAGTGAGGAGGTAGAGGTGTAATTGGCTGCAGGATTAGGTATGGGAGAGACAGGAGAGAAGTCCAGAGGGTGAGAAGAATGAACAGAAACAAGAAATCAGTGTGGAGTGGGTGATGGGGTGATTCCCTAGAATTTCCCAGACACCAGGGATGTGAGAGGCTCGCAGGATTGAATAGGGATGACATTACCAAAAAATGGTCAACAGTGGGGAGATGGAATCTCAAGAGATCACCTGCAGTAGGTAAACATGGCCCCCAGTTCAGAGATGTGGCCACATACCCATCTCAAATATTTGACCCAGAATTGTTACTGTCTAAAAGAAATGTGGGGACAAATACTTGAGCAAAGAATTAAGATAACACCATCCAGAGACTGCCCCAACTTGGGATCCACACAGGCACCAAACCCTGACATCGTTGCTGATGCCGAGATATGCTTGCAAAGAGGAACTCGACACTGTTGTTCTTTCAGAGGCTTTGCTAGCAACTGACTGAGACAGATGCAGTCAACCATTAGACTGCCAGGGGACCACTAAGGAAGAGTTAGGGGAAGGACTGAAGGAGCTGAAAGGGATTGTAACACCATAGGCAGAACAACAGTATCAACTAACCAGACCCTAATGACTAAGCCACCAACAAAAGAGCATACATGGGCTGGTTGGTGGTCCCCACTACATATGTAGCAGAGGACTCTCTGGCCTGGCCTCAGTGGGAATGGATGAACTTGGTCCTTTGGAGACTTGATGCCCAGAAAAGGGGGAGTGCTAAGGAGTGAGATGGGAGTGAGTGGGTGGGCAAGCACTCTTTTAGAGGTGAAGGGGAGGAAGAATCAGATGGAGAGGGCTTGTGGAGGAGAGACCAGGAAGGGGAACAACATTTGAAATGTAAATAAATAAAATAATCAATAAAAAAGAAAGGAAGGTAAAAATAACAGTAAGTATGTCTTAAAAAAGTCATTACAAAATCTAAAAAAGTCTAAAATGTCATATCTACCTTTAAAAACTCTACAATATATACACACGCACACACACACAAACACACACACATATGTATTTGTTAAATGAAATGTCTTAATCTCTGCTGACAATACTCATTCTATAAGTTAACGCCCATCTAATATAAACAGCAATACCAGACAAGAGAATCTCCATTTTGAGTTGTTGTTCATATTACAAGCTTACTGGGTAGAGAAAAATGTGTCAGAATGAAGTTTATACACTGTGCTGAACAGGCAAGAGAAATAAATTAAAAAAAAAAAATCCATGCAAACTGAACAGGATATAAGTCTCTGAGGTTGCAAGGTGATGAATTATAGACATTAGTCAGAGTTTATTGAACTATGTATAAAAACTATATAGCTCCTAATATGAAAGCAAACTCATAACTAACATGTAAGAGTAATTTGTTAGAACAGTGGTAGAAACATGAAATTCTACTTCCGATATAATTACAGTTTCAAGTTGGACTCCTCCTCTCTGTAATTTAGCCTGAAGCATGAAGTTTAATAGGAAGAAAAGAGCCACAGCCTTCTTTCCTTCTTAGTCACATTATTCTGGATTGTGGGGAAGTGGAGTACCACATGCTTTTAATCTGGTGTTTCTCACAATTTGGAATGAATAAACATTGGTTTGGGGAAGTGTCCTGAGCATTATAGTATCTTCCTCACTCTGCAACTCCCACCCCAAAATGGACTCCAGTGTCCAGTGTCCTCTAAGTCCAATGTGGTGGCATACTATGCAAATAGTTTATTCTTGAGAAGTTTTGGATTAAAACTTATCTAACTTAATATGTGGCCAGTTCTCCTCCATTGGAATTCCCTTCAGATTATTGTTTGTTTTCAGCTCAACTGGAATCATGTATGACACATGTTTCTTTTGCTGCTGTAAAATATGGTCTCTGAGAAAAATCACCTCACCAATGAAATGTATTGTACTTATGCTATTTTGCAGGGTATTTTATTTTTCTATGATTGCTTTTATGAATCTCATTTTATAATTTTCACACTATAATTAATAAGCCAGCCTTCATATATCCCAGGGAATCACACTCACCACAGATGTACTTAATTAAGGTCAAACTATTCCATTAAATGCCAAAGACTTGTCTTTGATCTGATACTGTCTATGTGATAAATAAGACATTAAGCATGTTCTATCAACACTGTTCAATGTGGGTAGGTTAAATATAAAATTTCTGATGATTTCAACATGAAAATATGAACTGATTTAAAAATTAGAGAAGCAGATGGACTGAAGGACTATTTCTCTTTAATTACTTAATTTTTTTAGAATTGTAATAAAAATTGAAAACATATGCAAATGACTAATTACAGACACAGCCTTTGGAGTGAGACCAGAATGAGGCTAAAGAAGTCTAACACAGCTATTAAACAAGTGCTCCTTCCCTGGAGCTATAATTTAGGCTCATATTGAAAAGCCAGAAAATACAGTAGAACTGATATAGCTGTAACAGTAAAATTATATTACTATAACCCATTCAGCTGCTCAGCAAACATTTATTGGGATATCGCCATTCAAGTATTTTAATGAGTATCCGTAGACATTGACATTTGTATTTCAAGAAGCTAATTTAATATAACTTAGAAATATTATAATAGATGGATGAGCATAGGCACGTCAGTGACCTCTTTGTCTGACAGAGCACAGTCATAGAGTACAGAGCACTTTGCAGCTTAGGCATTTCTAAATGCATGTCCTACTTATAGCTGAATCCTGTTGACTAATATACGTGGTAACAAGATGAAGAATAAGAAGTCCCTTAAAGTTTAACAAGAGAATTCTAATTTAAAGAGAGTATATAAACAGATGAAATAGTATGAGGAACGATTACTAGTAACTGATATTGTAGAATGACAGAGTGCCATTGAATTTGAGGAAGTCTAATTTGGGAATAAAAATGAAAATTAGAAGTGGGTAAGACATCCCAGGAGGTAAGTGCTTTGTAGCCAAGCCTGGCTACTTCAATTCCATCCCCATGACTCACACGGTGGAAGAAGAGAACTGACTCCTGTAAATTGTTCTGAGACCTCCACAAAAGCACACATGCATATACACATACACATATACAAACAGACACATACATGTACGCATACTTACACACTCACAGTACAAATAGGCAATAAAGAAGAAAAAAACAGATATTAATGCTATAATTAATATTCTCTTAGACTATTGAAATATCATTAACTGTACTAACACATCCATCTCTTTACTATTGTATGCTATTTCTAATATTTATTATTCACAATAATCCATACAGTTAGTTTGGATCTATATACTTAGTAGCTAGGGTTTTATTTTTATACATTAATACACATTTTAGAAGTTATTCCAGGGCCATGTATGGTGGTACATCCCTAAAAAGTCAGTAGTTTTAGGACTTAGGCACGAGTCTGAGTTGGACTAGTTTGGGCTATATACAGAAAGCTTGTCTTAAAGATTAAAAAAAGCAAAGCAAAGGTGGATTCCTAGAGATTATACATGTTTCTTGGTTTATGATGGAGTAATCTTCTGACAAGAACATTGTAAGCAGGAAATACTGAAAATAGATCTAAAGGAAACAGTGTAGCTTAGCAAGGTAGTATGCCAAGAGCCTCGGCTGTTTGCTATGCTATGACTTGTGTGAACTAGAGCTATGTTCTCACTGCCAGTGCTGTCCAACATCTGGAGAGACTATCATTCCTCACATTGCTAAGCCAGAAAAATATAAAGATCCAAAGTATGATTTCTACTGAAAAGTATCAACTCTGAATTATCCTATAGTAGAAAGAGTCTCAGTGGATCCCTATGATATTCGACTCAAGAGCAACACCACAAAAATAAGATGAAAGTTAGCCACAAAACTCTACAAACAGGAAAATAAAACAATGTAGTAAACAAGAGGGACCTCAAAAATCAAATGGAACAGCTTACCTACCAGGTCTAATAAAATCTCTTGAAAAAACATGGCTCTGCCAGTACCTGACAAATACAGAAGGAGACACTCACAGTCATCCATTGGACTCAGCACAGGGTCCCCAATGAAGGACCTAGAGAAAGTACCCAAGGAGTTGAAGGGGACTGAAGCCCCATAGGAGGAACATCAATATGAACTAACCAGTACTCCCAGAGCTCCCAGGGACTAAACCACCAACCAAGAGTACAGATAGTGGGACTCATGGCTCCAGCTACATATGCAGCAGAGGATGGCCTAGTCAGACATCAATGGGAGGAGAGGCCCTTGGTCCTGTAAAGACTCTATGCCCCAGTATAGGCAAATGCCAGGGCCAGGAAGCAGGAGTGAGTGGGTGTTTGAGCAGGGGGAGGAGGAAGAAGGGGATAAGAGGAAGGGGCTTTGGAGGGAGACCAGGAAAGGGGATAGCATTTGAAATGTAAATAAAGAAAATATCTAATAAAAATTATTGCAAAAAAATAAAGAAAAAAAGAAAAGAAAAGAAAAGAAAAGAAAAGAAAAGAAAAGAAAAGAAAAGAAAAGAAAAATCACCCTCAGGTGACGGCAAATGTTTAAACAAACAAACAAACAAAAAGCCAATAGTGAGTGCCATGAATTTTAAGAAAAAGCTGGGGTGGGGGTGGAATGCCCTTTTATATTCCTAAGTAGAGACATGTTTACTCCTGTATCAGATGCCACTGCCTCCTTGGCTTTAGACAATGAGAAGATATATTTGTCCTCATTTAAACGTGGTAACCATTTAAAAATGCAAGTTGAAAAGCATTTTCATTTATAACGTTCTAATACAAGCATTTGTTTCCAAACCTTAGTTAGCATCATTAAGGAATTTTACCACAGTTTGCAATTGAAATAAGGAAGTAGTTTACAGAATAATTATCTGGCAATTTTTCTAAAGTACTAAGAAACAAAGAGCTAAAATCCACCACATCGCGAGACACAAAGGCAGCTTAGATACAAAGAGAAAATACTCGACACGCATCTATTGCTTCTAATGAAGTCTGCAGTAGAGGTCAAGAACAGCTAAGCAAAGCAAAGTCAGGGAACAATTATAGAAATCAGCACTTACCCATATTTTGCAAAATTTGCCCAAGTTTTCATTATGGATCGACTAAAGATTTCCTCAGCTCTCGTATAATTAACTCTTCTTCCCAGAGGTAAGCCAAACACAAATTCAATTTCATAGCCATGCATCACTCCCATCCATTCCGGCCAAGGTAGTTTGGAAGATCGATGTTCGAAAAAGTAGAAAAAGGCATTATTTTCCAGCTCTGCAAATTTCTTGGTAAACTCCAATGCAGGGCATATGATGTTGTAATCTCCAATAACATCATCCAAAGCTTCACGGTAGACTTCTGGTGACTGCTCACCTAACCAGTCCACATAGTAGAAAAGAACTGCTTCCTTCCCCAATCTGCTCACTCCAGGGAAATACATATTTAAGCCTTCTTGAAATTCCTTCCGTGTGATAAGGCTATCATTGTCTTTGCTGAAACCCGGAGCACCATACACTAGGAAAGCTGTCCCTTCATCTTTGTTAACGCCTACTAAGATCTGAGCTGTTTTCACTTTTCCTAGTTGGAGTAGTGTGTGGGGCGTATCAGTGAGAAAATCGCCATCCACTGTTGGGCCGAAATTTATCGATAAGATGGAATCAGAGGGGAGAACGAACCTTTCATTCAGAAGAATTTCCTGAGCATCTTTACTTCGAAGGCATTTAATCATCTCCATCTCATTCTCTTTTGAGCAACCAGTAAATTTAGCTAAGGTCAAGGTTCTGTTTCTGGCTTCCTCTGGATGCTTTACTGCCCAGGGAGCATTAGAGGAACCGCTTTCTAGAATGGCTCTGGTAAACAAAGGAAAACTTTGGGGACAGAGCAAATGTAAGCTAACTGAAGCTGCCCCTGCACTTTCTCCAAAAATCGTTATACTTTTAGGATTCCCTCCAAAAGCAGCTATATTTCTTTGGATCCACTGAAGTGCCAACTGTTGATCAAATAAACCCATGTTTCCCGGAGCATCGGGATTTCCCGGAAAAGCTAGGAATCCTAGGGCACCTACCCTATAGTTCATCGAAACTACAATAACTCTTTCAACACGAGCCAGAAACTTCCCATCGTAAACAGGTAGAGAGGAGGTCCCAGTTTGAAAGCCACCACCATAGATCCATACCATGACAGTGGCATTTTTAGGCTTCGGTACTGGAATCCAAACATTCAGATACAAGCAGTCTTCACTGAGGTTCGTGTTTGGATTCCACATCTCTGAGCCCTGGAAGCCTGGGAAGGCTTGATCTATGTTCTGATAACAAGAATTTGCATATTGAGTGGCATTATGGATGTCAGGCCATTTGTTTAAGGGTTGCGGCTTTTTGAATCTTAGGCTACCCAGAGGAGGTTGTGCATAGGGGATACCGAGAAAGGCAGTCACGGTGCCACCAAGAACCGGCATGCTCAGTCCTCGGACCCTTCCGGTCTTGGTTGTAACTATGAAGTCTTCTTCAGTGTGTGACTTCCCAAAAGGCATGCAGAGCAGAATAATCCATAGGAGGAAGTGGGTCTGTGTGACCTTGGCAGGCTGAGACTGCATGTTGATTTCTAAGCAAAGAATAAGCAGAATGGTTTTAAACAGCATTGTATGTGTTGTTATGTATTGCGTTCAATGATGGTAATCACTAAAATATAGTAGTTCCTATTCACCTTAAATTTATGAAAAATAAGAAATATGTGTGTAAAAACTAAAAATGTAAACAGAGATACTTCCACTTGAAAGAGAAAGGCATAGCAAGAAAAACATAAGTGATGTTGTCTTTGAAATACCATGTTTAAGGATATATAAGAAGTTTCAGCACAGTAAAAGGATATTTTTGTCCCAGGTACATATGATATCATGCACTATACATAGCCACATCAAGTATGGAATTAGCTAGGTGTAGACGTGTTTGCAGTGATTCCAATGTGACTGCAGGAGAAAATACAAGTGCATGTGTTTTCTGAAATATCATGGCTAGATGACAGATCACAGAACTCTAAAGTCATTTAAGAACTTTGAAGAATCTGGAGGTATTGATCATTTGCCATCCTCCTTCGTTCCATGGTACTTTTCTTCTATACATTCTTAGTTTACTCTTAAAAGGGAATCAAAGCAACATACTCATAGAAGGCTAAATTTAAAAAAAAAACTAAGTAATTGCTATTTATTTATAAATATTAATACTATCAAGCCAGCTTTCACTATGAAAGGATATTATTAAAACATGGGTGATTGAGATGTGCTGCTGATGGGTTTCAGGGAAGTTCTCTGAACTTTATTAGATAAAGATTATTTTTATCTGCTTGAGTCACAATCCCCTTAGTGGGAGATGATGAAAATATTGGCTTAGAAGGAATTTTTACATTACTAACTCCAATTAATATGTAAACTGATTAAAGCACATGTAAGTAGTAAAATATGTTAGCAGAGTCATGGGTACTCATGTATTTGCAGTGTACAAAATCATTGAAATCAGAGGGCCAATGCTGAGATAGTACTGGGATAAGTGGAAGGGGTGAAAGTAAACTTTGTAACCTACAAAATAGCCTACATTTGATATTGTACTGGAGACAATATTTAAGGCCATGTAGAGACTCTTGGGTGATCACGGGTTTATCAAAATTCTTAAAACAGACATGAGATTTTTGGAAATAATTTTAAAACTCTATGTGCATGATAAGGTATATAAAAAGTCGTGCAAATACCATTTAAAAGAATCAACACTTTGTATGAAGTTGCAAGGAATATAATTACAATATGCCTTAAATAAGCACCAGCTTGCATCACACAATGTCCATCACTGACAAATGAACAGTCCTTCTGTTACTTGTTCAAGTGCTCTAATTTTAAATCCAACCTGCCTGTTCAGGAAAATAATCCTACCAGCAGTGACCTCTGGGTTTCTGCATGTATAATCCTGTTTGTTTTGGTGAGCTATGTTCACTGGTCATGAGGAATATTGTTTTAAGTGTTGTAATTGTGGGTTGGGACACACACCACTGCATAAGACACAAAATTTTATCCCCTTTCTACTCTTTACTCACCAAGCCATCTTCATACCTGCTATACTGAGATGCTAATCTTAAATCAGTATCATTTACCTCTGCTCACAGGATATCTAGTGATGAATACTTAACAAATATGCAAATAAACCATAATGTACCATTACTTTCGAACCCCATAGTTATTGACAGCTCTGCATAATTTTATCGATATCCATGTTTATCCAAAATAGACTTGTTTTATGCAAATAAGTCTACTTATAAGTTGATTGCTATGGTAATACATTTAGGTTTTAAAATTAAGTCACGGGATTTTTTAAAATGTTCTCTGTCTTGATAAAATTGGGTCTGTGTTAAAATCTATCAAATGTATTATTAGATCATGCTACTATGTTTTAATAATTTAAGTATTACACTTACAATGAATATAATTTGGATGCATTTATTTTTAAGTATTATACTCACGGTGAGTGTAATTTGTAAGTAATGATAACAAAACTAAATGGAATAATAATACCAAGGCTCTGGTAACCGGACCTTTACTAAGACAATGTCTATTTTGGCCAGGAGGTTTGGATTGCTGTTTTTCATATTTTAGGGTTGTGTTTCTTTTTCCCCGGTGATTGCAAAACCTTTTAAAAATGTGTCAAAGAAAACCTCACATGGAATTTCTTTTCCTGTCTCTGAAAATGAGCCTCTGTTTTAAGCACATTTCAATAAACTCACCTAGGACCCTGGTGGCTCATCTTTCTATCCTTCTTAGCCCTCGCAAAGATAATCTGAGATGATCTCTTGTTTTTATTTAAATATTATCTTACTTATAAACTTTAAATGAAATTGCTGGGAATTTTAATTTCTAGCAGTTTTGGTAATTTAGAACTTTTGTTTAGAGGCTGGGAAAGTGCCACAGTTGCCAAAATGATTGTGGAACATTCAGGACCTGTGTTCTGATCCCCAGCACCGGAGTAAAAGAGCCAGGTGTGGTGACACCTCTCCGTGACACTGGTCCAATACATGAGGCAAAGACAGGAGAGATCCTAGGGCCTTAGAGGCTAGACTGTCAAGCAGAATCTGTGAGCCGTGGGTCTCTGGGAAAACCTTTTGGGAAGAAAAGTGGAAAGTCCTCAAAGAAAGACAGTTGATATCAACTTCTGACCTCCACATACCATGTGGGCATACCTGAGCGCACACATGTGCACACACAAATACACTGTGCATGAACACACACACACACACACACACACACATACACATGTGCACAAATACACAAACACACAAACATTTCTTTAACAGTTTCTTATAAAGTAAGCATAATTACCTCCATCCTGAATTTGCTGGGAATGTAATTAACAATGTTAGCAATTTCATAATATCCTATAGCAGCTACCATCACACCTGAAGAGTCACAGTGTTTCTACAGGGCCTATATTTATACAATGTTTTCTTCTGTGATTTAGTACCTATTGTGGAATTTCCAGAGCACTATTCACATGAATAAGAATCACGTTCTCAATAATGACACCCATGAGCTTTCCTTGTACATAAGGTACAATGTAACATTAGAAACAACCATAGTGAGCACTCATGTATTTAAAGATGTCACTGCAGTTCCTCCCTGCATGCTACCTGCGAGAAGCTTCATTCTCCATATTGATGAATCTGCAGTGTTAAATGAAAAGATGCCTGTGTTCCCACATTCAATACCGTCTAAATTGGTTATATATATATTACCATTATTCTATTCTTTACTTCACATGACATTTGCCCATTCTGTACCTCTCTGTTCAAAGACATATTTTAATATGAATTTATCATGTAGTTAAACAATCAAAACAGAAATAAGGAGATTTCAAAATGAAAGCTTTCAATTATAATTTAAAATATAAAAAGCTTCCTTGTCTCTCATATATTCTGGTGTAACTGGTCACTGCTAAAAAATAAAATCTTAAATGCCTCAAGCTTATCATTAAAAAAATTAAGACAAATTTCATAGGAAATTTTCTATCTTAAAGTAGATAAACTTACACCTTGAAGTATTTCTAAGGGATTGGGAGTTTTTATCCATAAGTCAACAGAAAATAAGTTCTAGAAATAAAAAACAAAACATTGACCACCAAAAGGGAATTAATATAACAAATTCAAGTTTGACAAATGTTGATTGATATCAAATTTTACAGCTAATATTTTATAAATTCTAATCTTTTAAAAATTTTAACTTTTAAAATTAAAAGGCACATTATCCTTTCTTTTAATCTTAATTCAAATTTGCAATCTAAATTCTCCAGACAGTTTTATGAGGAAATATACAATGTAATATAAGTTCTTTAAGATATGGGTGTGTTAAAATGTTGATATAAAAAAGCTATCATCATTTATTTGTAAAAATATTTTTGTCAAATATTTAAAATAATAATCCATCCTAGAAATAAGTAAAAAAAAAAAGGAAAATGTCATAAGCAAAAAAGACTCTCAATTCAGTTTTAGGTATCATACATTCCTGTTTTTAAACTATGACTAATATCTGTGGATCTTATTTGGAAACAGAGGTTTGTAAAGCATGTTGGTAAAGTGCTATCTAGATAATACTGGGCTGGTCTAGAAGCAACATTGGAATGCTATTTGACTAAAACAGCAGTCTCTTTACCCAGTCAAGTACTATTCTGTTTCAGGCTAAGTAAACAAATTTGAAGCAATATGTTAATGAAAGGACTATATTCTGGTGTTCCACAGAGGATTGAATGTCCCCTATGACATCCAAACAATTCAGGATAATAGATAAGTTGTTAGGACCTGTAGTCTATTCTTGACTAAAATCACAATGGGTACTCACAAGATTGTATTGGTAACCTGAATATCAAATTACTAGATTTGTTGGGTTTTCTTTGGAAGGTGAATTCTGTCTGTTATTGTTGTATTTCTATGGCTGTAATTGCCTCACAGAAAGGAAGAAATTCTAAAGATATACGTGGTTGTCTCAGTCTGACAATTATACTATCAAAACAATGGATCCCAAAGAAAACCCATGATGCAAGAAGCAAATATCAACCAGAAGGGAGCTTATGTCCTTGAAGGAGATTCCACACAGCTCTAACAATGTGTAAGAACACCTTACAGGGTGAGACTGAAGTCTAGACAATGATGGCTCAAGGCTTGGTGGGAACATACTTTGAACAGGCTACATGGATGGGCACATTCTTGGGCTACCCTTTAAACTTCAACCTTTCTTCAGGACTCTAAAGATGGACAATGTGAGGTAAAGCTTTGTATCTCTTCCCAGTGTATCCATTGAGTACAACCCCTTTTCTGCTTTCCACTATTAGTTTTGCTCTTTAAATAGATTTAATGAGGACTTGTGCAACCAAACCTGGCTTAGGGCAAAGGTGGTGACCTCCAGATTTGATAAGACAGTCAGTATCAGTAAGAATAAACAGATGTTGGAAAACCATCAAAGCAAATCAATGATGAAATTTAAAGTACATTAGCACTTGTGACCAAGAAATCAAATCAAAGACTAAATTTATACAGGAGAATAAATTCATATACCCTCTAAATTTTTTCTTGGCTTATTGATTTTTATAAAAGTATGGTATGGAAACAGCTTCAGATTTCTTCTTATAATTCAAGATGTAGAATATTGTATATCAACCAAAATAACACTCTAAAGAAATAAAGCATGTTTTTGTAGATGTATTTAGACATTTATTTGCCATCTGATGGTAATGGTATTTTGTCAATAAAAACCCCAGACATAATTCAAATCATTCAGTTATCTATAAAAGCCTCCTGTCTTCAAACAACATGACTTTTGTGAAAGTGAATTATAGTCATATTTATTATAAATAATCTATATTTTATATTAAAGAAGCATTTCACCTGCTCAGATGCAGAATACCTGCTTAGGAAAAAAAATGTATAGCACGTAGAAACCTAATAAAATGATTTTGTTTGTCTTTCAATTTTTTTTGGGGGGGGTCCTATAAATCTTATAGTCAATGACTGAACTGAGGCTGATGTCATAAAATAATGCTAGATTTCCAGGATTCTAGGATGAGACAAAACTTCCCATTTTTATACTATTCCTATAAAAATAACAGTAGCATAAGATATTTTAGTCCAGTTTAAACACTCAAAGTTGGCCAAAAATAGATAAGGAAGTATTTTTAGATTAAATTAGAGAATATATTTCCTTGGGCATAGAAGGAGTTTTCGATTTCTGCATGCCAGCGGATGTTGTGAAAGTTTCAGGGGACAAAGTGCTGCTTGGTAAAAGTGCCCTGTTAGGTAATAAGAGAAAATTAATCTACGTGATTGCAAAAGAGAAGATATTGAAAACTGTCATGTGTGCTCAAACAAGTACTTCTGTTAAGAGGTTGACTAACCTCTGCATTAATGGGTAATCTAGCCTAAAATAAGTCTCCATAGAAAGGGAATACATACACACATTTATTTGTACGTACATAGATACGTAACATACATACATATGTAAGAGCCTCCACAGGTGCTATGCCCATTCGGTCAATGTATAACAAATTCACTATGTCCTCAAGAGAAAAGGGGATTAAATTTGTGTTTCTGGAATAAGAGAAAGCTCCGAGGTAGTGCTTTCTCGCCTGACTCTTCTGTCCTGTTCCCTTGTCAGAGACTAGTCCCAAGGGAGCACCACCACAGGGCTCCACAAACACGTGAGGGGAAAAAAAAAAAAAAATCTCCTCCCTTCTTGCCTCGATCGATCTTCACTGGAACTTCAGCACAAGATCTGTAAAAATCAGAGCAACTCACCGGAATCTCTGCAGAAAAGGATGAGGAAGTTTGCAAAGTGGTAATCTTGCAATGCTTCAGGGAAGCGCGGGATGCAGCTGCCGCCCTGCCTGTGAATTGCAGGGCTCTGACATTTCAGTCAACTCTTCCAGACAAAGCTCGCGAGAGCTGGCAGCAGCAACTTGATCTGGCTCTGGCCAGGCTTCCCAGGCTGACATCTGCTCGCACAAAAGCAGTGGTGACTTCTTCAGAGAGGGCTGTGGCTCTTCCTCAACCATCGCAGGCAGGCTTCCAGGAGAGAAGGAGGGGCGGGCGGGGAGGGTCAGTAATAGAAAATGAGCGAGTTAGTTTGCACTATCAGGACTTTATGGTTTGGTGTTTTGTTTTCATTCGTTTGTTTGTTTGTTTGTTTGTTTGTTTTTCGTTCTCTATCATGGACTTTTTTTTTTCTTTTAAAAGTTTTACAGCACTAAACATTGTGCACAGTATTTTAACGAAATGCTACTGGAATCAAGTGTGCCTGCAATTATGTGAAAACCGTATAACCATAAAGCATAGTAAAAAAAAAAATGTTAGGAAACAAAATAATCGCTATATAAACTATGACAATCAAAAGAGGGCTTACAATAGCTAAGTAACTGATTACCACCACCCCCTGCCCCTTACACCCTGCATTTCAACCCTTATTTAAGTCCTAGAGATTTTACAGGTCCTGACAACTTCGCAAAAGTCCCCGTTGGTCATATATATGAGGAAAACCCACGATTTATTATATACATTAAAAGCCCAAAGTTCTTCAGCAAACAGTTAAAAGGACATTTCCAGCCAGGCAGTGACAGTGTTTGTGAACATATATTTTCGTTTTCAAACATATTTTACCATATATATATATATTTGCAAAACAATAAAAAAGAACAACAACAATTAAATAAATAAATAAATAGATAGATAAATAAATAAATAAATACCTTCCAGAATATTTTAAGGAATGACTTTCAATGCAGTTACACTTGTAAATTTTTGTAAAAGTCAGCTTTTGCTATTTAAACCTCTCAGTGAAAGGCTCACCACAGGTTTAGCAGATTACCTAGATTTGTAGAAAGGCACACTTGTTTTTTAATAGACAGTAACATTTCAGACATGTAAATATATGAACTGGTGCTTTGATTCCGGCTGGTGCTCATGACTAATAATTTATATATAATCTGTTAACCCAAGGAACATGAATTTAGCATGACTAATTAAATTTCCAGGTTCTAAAATTTGATCTTCAAAAATCTCAAAATCTTGCTATGTTATTAGCCCTACTAACTTTTGAGGTTAAAATTTCAGATTATACATTTTTTATATCATTTCATATCAAATACTTCCCAGATAAAAGACATTTTTATTAGCTGATTATCTTTTCTCTGGAAAGTATTACTTGGGCAATATTGATTACATGACAAACATTACAGTCACGACTCCACTTCTCTGTATTTCATAGAAGTTTGAAGTTCTATCTAAGTGCAAGCCCTGATCTTAGTAGGTGAATTTATCTGAGCTTTTATGCATGCTGCTCATGTCTGCTCCGTATTGTATATGTATCAACTCTAAAATAGTCATGAAAATTAAGAAAACCATATACTAGAAGACTGCAATACATGTTTAAAATAGGTAGCAGACTATATTAGGGGATTGTGAAACTGACTTTTTTTTTTCTTTTCTTGAGCAGTTTTACTTCAGTGATGCACTTAGGTTCAAGATCCATTCCATTCTTTCATTTAGTTCATTTCTGTCTGGGTTTCTCAGCTCTCCCCTTTTGCTGGGCACTACTTTAGTTCCTACTTAAAGCACGTCTTCTTCCTGTGTTACTGTTTTTTTTTTCCCTTGTGGCTCAGAGTGCAACAGGTACTGTGCTTCTGTGCTGTGATCTTTTCCCCAGTTCACCAGTGTAATGATATTGGTCATGTGCCCTGAAGCTTGTTGAGTCAGGTGGCCAAGCTGAATGTCACCATCTCATTGCCTTATGTTTTGTCAGAACTCTGCCAAGTGTTTTGTACTTGCTGGAAGTGGTTCTCATGGTTCTTAAGCCTAGAGCCCTAGACCCCTCCTTCCTTCCCTTGCATGCCTTGGTCTGGTCAGCTGCCCTCAATGAACTTCCTTATCCTTAGGTAGCCATCCACAACACCTCTCAGGTACTGTTTAAGGCAATGTCATGTACAAAAGTGTTCTGGTCTTTACCTTTTATTGATATATTTTATTGCTCTGCATTGTAAATTACCTTACAAGGAATAATATCTCTTTATAGCATTTTCAAACAATTCTTCCTTCCTGTTTTTTTTTTCTCTCTCTCACTTTATTATTTTTTTTTAATTCTTCCTCCATCCCTTAGCCCAGTAGCCTCATTTCTGATTTCAGGTTATATATGACATTCTGCCCTTTCCCTTTCCATTGCTTTTTAACAAGAACAATTTATTTCCCTTTCAAAGTATCTGTAATAAGAAAAACACCTTGAATTTTTGCATTTTACATATCATAGTTCAGGAAAATGCCACTTTCCTATTTTATAACTATATAAGAACAGTCAAATAGTTTACTGTAACTTTCCTGGTTCCTATTTAATAATGTAAACTATCAATTGAAATACTTCAAGGACTACCATAGCATGGGTATTCATAAGTCTTTAATCACTATAATGATGGTGACTGTATGTATTACTGGGCCAGGATGTAGGTCAGCGATTATAACCAGTTCGAGTGAATATGGTCTCATTGACTCGTAGGGATTGGCACTGTTGATAGCTGTGGCCTTGTTGGAGTAGGTTTGGAGTTGTTAGAGGAACTGCGTACGTGGGGGGAGGCATGGAGGTCTCAGAAGCTCAAGTCAAGCCTACTGCGATTCCTTTTCTTCCTACTGGTGGATCAAGATGTATGACAATCAACTCCTTTCCTAGCACCATGGCTGCCTCTGTGTCACCATGCTTCCCTACTATGATGAAAATAGTCTAAACTTCTGAAACTGTAAGGCAGCCCCAATTAATGGTTTTCTTTGCTGTGGTCATAAAAAAAGAAAAAAGGAAAAGGAAAAGACAGTGATAGAACTCTCACGGGGCTTGAACAAGACTCTGGGTAGGAGCTTTAATATGGAAAGACAAAAAGGGAAATGACTAGTATTCTATTATTTCAAACCCTTTAACATTTTCTGAACATCACAATATTAATTTAAAACTCATAATAAAGAATAGATAAGGATAGTAACAATGATCTTTAGGAACTCTTAATAAGCTCTTGCTCTTTTGCTCCTGCTCCCCCTCCCCATTCCCCTTCCTCCTCTCTCTCTGTGTGCCCATGGCTGGCCTCTACTCCTTCTCTCTCTCTCTCTCTCTCTCTCTCTCTCTCTCTCTCTCTCTCTGTCTCTCTCTCTCTCCTCCCTCAACTCCCCTCCCCATGTTCTGAATAAACTCTATTCTATAAATAAAGAACCTTTAATAATTTTATTGTCTTCTTGACTAGTTGACAGAAAAATGCCACAAAGAGATTATGAGACTTGACTCAAATAAACAATCTATGTTGTTTTCTCCTGTGCAAGGTGTCAGTAACTATAATAGGAATTTCTGTGTGTGGATATTTTGGTACATCCTTAGTTTTGGTATTTTCTACTGGTTAATTTTGTTATTTGACACTTAGATAAATCATATATTCTGAGTAGTCTCCCTGCCAAACCCTCTGCGATCAACACTTCCCATTCTTGTCAAAACTCCCCTAACAAACACACAGAGTCAGAAAGACAGACAGACAGACAGACACACACACACACACACACAGACAGACACACACACACACA
>NC_034593.1:65338787-65349719 GCF_900095145.1 Mus pahari
ACACACACACACACACACACACACACACACACACACACACAAACATTACTCGACATCTTTAGATGTTCCTCTCCTAAATTCATAACATTACACTTTAATTTTTGACTGGTTTCTGCCAGGGTATTTCACTCAATATCAGTTACTGTACTTCACATGTATGTTAGGGTTTCACTGCTGTGAACAGACACCATGACCAAGGCAACTCTTAGAAGGTTTAATTGGGGCTGGCTTACAGGTTCAAAGGTACAGTCCATTATTACCAAGGTGGGAATGTGGCAGTACCCAGGCAGGCATGGTGCAAAAGGAGCTGAGAATTCTACATCTTCTTCTGAAGACTGCTAGCAGAATACTGACTTCCAGGCAGCTTGGAAGTTACAGCTTGGACGTTACAGCTCTTTTAGAGGATGTTCAATGAAGAAGCACTCTCAAATGGCAGTCAGTGAAGCAGCTTGTATGCACATACTTTTATTGGGGTGAGAAGCACTTTAATTTTTGGAAAGTGGATAGGGTTTCTTCTTAGGATGGTTTCCTTAGCTGAGGTTTAACTTTCCAGGATACCTTGTTTGCATGGAAGTTGAACCTGTAATTTTGACAAGAATTATGTCACATTCCTCAGATAGAGTGTAAGTGTTGGGGCTCCCCAGATAAAGTAGAGAAGAGGAAGCCTGACTGGGAAAGGGGTCCTCAATTTTGTACCAGCCATTAAATGCTTTGAGAATACAGGGACAGGTATTATGAACTGTCTGTAAGTGGTCCCTTCAATGAGGGATAACACAGGTCTTTTGAGGTTATGGAAAAGGGACAATGTGTGTGTGTGGGGGGTGGGTAGTTGTGCTGTTTCAATGTATAAATAAAGATCATTTAAAGGAAGTTCTGGAAAGATATTTGAAGATATCAGCAACTAATAAAAAGCCTAGCATAATAAAAAGATACACAGTATCCACACAAGGATCTAATGGGCAAGCTATATCAAGAAGTGCTTCATACAAGCAGAAAGGCAAGGGAATAAAATCTGACAATTAACCCCAAAACTTGTTTGCTCTGGCCTGAGAATGAAGAGGAAATATTTTGGTTTTAAGTATATATTGTGAAAGATGAATCACACACACACACACACACACACACACACACACACACACACACACAGTAGAGTAACACAGGCTAGCATTTTGGTTCTAACTTTCTTTTATTGGCTTAAATTTACTGGTACAAAATGTTGTAAAAGTCTTGGGGTTCCTGTGCCAAAGTGTACATTAGCCATCTATAAAGTCATTCAGAGTTTTGTTTTGGCTTTAGTGTGTCAGGACAGAGATTTCCAAGCTGGCCTACTAAGATTGTGAAATCCAACTATGTGTATGCTTTGTGATTCAAATTCAACTAGTTTGTAACAGTTGTCAGGTTGACTATTCTTTGATCTAATGCCACATAGACTATCTTAAGCTCACTCAAATCACTGTCTTAGTTAGAGTTTCTATTGCTGCAGTGAAAAACCATGACTAAAAAGCAAGTTGGAAAGGACACAGTTTATTTGATTTACACTTTCATATGCTAGTCATCATTGAAGGCAGTCAGCACAGAAACTCAGTCAAGGAAGGATTCTTGAGGCAGGAGTTGATACAGAGGCCATGAAGAGGTGCTACTCACTAGCTTCCTTTCTTGTGGCTTGCTTCACCTCCCTTCTTTTAGAACAGAGAAACACCAGCCCAGGGATGGCACCACACACAATAGGCAGCCATCCCCCATAAATCACTAATTAAGAAAAGGCTTTACTGTCAGATCTTGTGGATGCATTTTCTCAATTGAGGCTCCTTTCTCTCTGATGATTCTAGCTTGTGTCAAGTTGACGTAAAATTAGTCAATACAGTATCAAATATTTTCATTTTGTTGTCTGCATATTAACAGTTTCAATAAATATGCTATAACTTTTCTAATGTAGTTCTATTACAATTGTAGAAAATTCTCATTGAAATAGTACTATGTATACCACAATTTGTATAGCAGGAGAATCAAGTGTTCAAAGGCAGCCTTGGGTACATAGTGAGCTTGAGAAAGGTATTGAGTACATAAAATTCCATTAATCAACAAACAAAAAGTAGCAAATTCATACAATTTTATCTATTTTGTGAAATAATATATTTAATCACAATTGCCTAACAGGATATGCTTATGTATAAGAACTTCATATTCAGTTATTCACGGAAAATGTTAGCAAACTTTACACTGAAAGTACAGGAAATGGATGACACTTTTAGAAAAATATTTTTGATTAAATTTTTCCAGTCTTTCTTATTTGATAAAATAAACTTTTAAGTTATTTTATCACATTCCTCTGATCAACATACTTTGATATCTTTGTAACTTTTATGAAGTGCAAGTATATATACATATACAATTCAAAATTATAAACATTTTAGGTAATATTTTTAAAATCTTCATGTAATTTTTCTGCAGATGAGCCACATGGTTATATTTTAATAAATTTTCTTTGTTTTTCTGTCAGTCTCAGTGAGAAAAATATGTAAATAACATCCATTGATACAAAAATATGCAAATGTACAAATATTTTATCTAAAGTGATCGCATATTTGCATATAGTCTAAGACTGATTTCCATGTACTTTAAATTATCTCTAAGCTACTTATGCTACCTATTATTATACAAAGACTTATAGACTTAAAGGATCGTGATGAGAAAATATCTGTACACATTTAGTCCAAAATCAACTTTTAGAAGAGTAGTATTGATATTTGAGAAGTTGAATCAATCGACAAAGGACAAAAGAGTGATTGAGTGTGTGAGTGTGTGTGTGTGTTCTCTGTGAGTACACAAATATACATGCATTTTTCTCTGAATTACTTAAAATGTATTTATGTCTATTATGAGGCTTTATTTCTAAACATTCCAATAAGAAAATTTATTACAAATTTTGTCAGACTAAGCTATACAAAATTAATTCTATCAACAGTCCAATGAACAGATTATAAGATAAAATTGTCCTGTCATTGAAGGACAACTCTGATTTTAAAAGGAAGAAAGGTTCTAGGGAGAACAATGTGTTAGAAACAAAAAAATTCACATACTTGATGAAATATTGACTCATAAAAGAGCTAACAATTGGTAAATTGCACCAGGTGTTTGACTGAGGGAGGGTGCTCCTATTCCTGAGAAACCATGCAGAGCTCATTCAGAACTCCCTAACTCAAGCAGAGTTAATTTGGGAATTAGTAGTATTGGAACCTGTGTAATGTTAGGCACAGTGTCAGTTAATCTATCTTGATTTCCCCTGATTCATTCATGTGTTCATTCTGGAATTTTAAGTTTCAAATTTTACTTTTAATGAAAAAAATAACACGTGCAATGGCATAAGCCAGCTCATACAATGAGAGTCTTCTCAGTCATTCTTTTCTGCTAAATTATGAAATGTTCGTTGAGTGGGTGGGTACCTTCACAAAACATAAGGGCATGATTAAATGGAATGTGTGCCTCTGTCAGAAAAGGATTCGAAGGATATTGTAATGATAAATTTTTAAAATTTAAATTATTTATAAATATTAACTCATAAAAGATTGTGATTTTTTTATTTTAAAAAATACATTAAGAATGTTATGTAGAATATGAACCCACCATGGAATACATTCATGTACACACACACACAGACTCACGCACATGCACACGCACACCAGTGGACTTGCTGTATAGTTATCATGCAGGATTTAACTGCAAATATTTGCTTCTCGATTTTACAGTTGTCAGGGGTGGGAAGCATTTTTGTATAACCATGAATTCTAAATATTGGAATAAAAACATTTAAATTAAGGCCACCTATACTCAGATGACCTACTGAGTGTCATTTTTATTGAAAATCAAAAAAATAGTCTATTTTTTATCTTAAATCAGAAATAATGCAAAGCAGTCCAGTTCATACTATTGAAAAGATGGAAATGTTTAGCAAAACAAGTTAAGAACAATGAAAGCAATGGAACATGGACTGACATAGACTTATTACAGTTTGTACAATTAAAAATGATGAACTAAAAAACTTAACATCTGAGTGCATATGCTTACATTGTGTGACTATCCCAAAGATTAGGTGTGATGTGTGGCTTCTCATATCCTAAAGACCTTTGAGAAATTTTGATAGAGTACAGATCTCTCCTGATAATTTTCCAGTACTCAATACTCATACAGAAGTTTTTCAACCATTACAGACCAGATGTGCGTGTGGGCTGTGTGTTCCTGGGAGCATCCCTTTTTGTCCTCACTTTGAGAGATGATGGCCTCAAACCTACCCAGTTAAACCTGAAACACTGGGAAATAAAAACATTGAATTTTTACTTAGTATAAAGTGAAGTAGTTAAATGATTATATTTGAGAAGTAGGAAATTGAAACATCTTGAAACATATATTCATTTTTTTAATTTGAAAGTTATATAAATTTCAATAAAAGTAAACTGAAATGATGAATTTTGTCATTTGTAGCTCTACTATAATTAGAAGTAGCACCTTTTATGTCAGAGAATGAACTTCAAAACTAAGATAATTTGTCCCTTCAGATCACATTTTACCTTTTGATGAGCTTTCTGCCTTCTATGGCATGTCATCATTATATTTCCTCACATATGTCATTGTGCTGTTTCTTCAGGACATTATCTCATTCTCTTAAATTGACTTTACATATGTCCAAATCTATTGTTTTGTGGCAGCAATGTGAAGTAATAGTATCAGAAAGTCAGTGAGATGATCTGCAGAGGTCACCTCTGCTTTAGAACCCAAGCACGGGGCATATGTTTATGGCCAGACATTTCACTGAGCACTGAATTGCAAGGACTTTAGCCCCATTAAGTAAAACCACACAAGTGATATCCTGTCCCTCCTACAATCTGTACCTTGATACTGTTTGTTGTTTTTTCCTATTTGGAGAATAGTCTCAGCATGCCTTCATTATATGAAATAGATTTGCTCAGTGTATATTCAAAATAGAATTACTATGTATGTTTATGACACAATAACAAAATCATTTGTTGTTTACAGGTGATATTTTTTACCTTTGGATCTATCAAATATGACCTTAGCCCTTTCTAGTAACTCAGGTGCATTCAATCATGTGTGTGCATGGGAAGGCCTGAGGCCAAATCAGGTATACTTTACCACTCTCTGCCTTTACTTTTGACACTAAATTTCTCACTAAACCAGGGACATCTAGTTTGGGCTAGTCACCTAGCATCTACCTTTATGTTTCCCTCAGCTCTGGGATTGCAGACATTGTAAGACCAGGCTTTTATATGGGTTGTCAGGGATGGAATTAAACATGTCATGCTCACATGGCATACAATTTACCCTCTGAGTCATCCTCCAAAGGGAGAACTCAGGTATTTTGAAATCAGAACTTTGCCTCTGTATAAGTGATTAATGTATTAGTAAACATAAAGGTCAGTGTTTCACACCGAAAGGTCTTTACATATACTTTTATATAATAGACATATACATCTAATTTACATATACATGTACCTTGATGAAGCTATGACTATTTTGGGTTCGTATACTGGCATCAATAAACTTAGAAAGAATGTGAATGATCAATTGTTGGTGTTAGTTTTGCTGTGCTAATGAATAGCCTGGTCTCATAAGACAGGCTGTTTCCAGAAGTGTTTAGTATTGGAATCAGGAGGCTAAGTAAGACAGATCTGTGCATGCCAATGTGAACTGAATTTTCCCTTGAGACCCTGCTCAAATAGGTCAAAAGGTAGGAGAGAGTGTGGTATCCACTCTCACTTCCAGAGCTGGAGCTTACACCATCTGGAGTTAGACAACAGAGTCCCTGGTCTTTAATGGTGGTTTTGCATCCTATCAATTCAAACCTTTAACCTCTTCCTATAAATTTACAGATCTTCCACTTTCTCTGAATTTTAGGACTTCATAATAAGTGTGAATTATGTCATTGTCTTTCTTAGCACTGATTCGCAGATAACATGTTTTAATATTATATGACTTTTTCTCCATAGCAAGACTTTTAAAAAAATCTCTATATATACATTCATATATACACATATATGTATGAATTCATATGTGTGCATGTGTGTGTGTGTGTGTGTGTGTGTGTGTGTGTGTGTAGCCAACCTATATCGATGTGTCTCTCTATATTTCATTTGTCCTATTTCTCTGGTGCACCGAGTGCAAATCTCAGAGAAGGACTATGCATTTTGTCATTACTGTTTCAGTTCTTCTTGGGAAAATCATGTGTAGTGATACAAAAAAAGTTTATTATAAATTATATTTTCATATAGCCATATACTATGTATTACTGTATATTCCTACCTTATTTTTTATCAATGTGCTTATGCTGTCAGGAATTCATCATAAATTAGCTTCTGGGGTTGAAAGCAGAGTTTAGAATTTAGTTTTTCTATTCATAGCTGACTGATAAATTTATATTTATATATCAGGTTACTAAGTTGTTTTTGTCCTACTTTAGAAGAGTGGAAAATTTTTCATTAAAATGGCATTAGACCTGATATATAATTCTTATATTTTATAATAAAATTATATTTTATAATAAAATTATTTTGGTTTTCATAGTCAGAAACTAAAAGACTCAAATAATATTGTGAATTAAAATGAATGTGGTTTCAGTAGAGAGTTCTAAGTGTACATTCTATTCAGTGACACATACAGAACTATAGACAGATAGATAAATAGGCACGTATACAAACAAACCAAGAAGCACATCCACTTTAACTTTAACAGGAAAATTTATTTACATTGGACAGAAGTAAGAGATCATGTCCAAAAAGAGCTGAGAGCTGAGATGTTTCCTGTGAAGATGAAATGTGAACACTAAGAAATGTTTTTGAGAAAGAAATCTGTAGATAAGAAAACTATGGAGACTCATGAGTGGAATAAATAAAAACTCAAAATGTTTCTTATTGAGAGAGGTTAATAATCCAGTCCACAATGGAATCTCATCTAAAGAAAGTCAAGGAATAGAAACATCAAGAGTTGCTAAAGCTGGAAAGTGGTGGCACATGCCTTTAACCCCAGCACTTGGGAGGCAGAGGCAGGCAAATTTCTGAGTTCGAGGACAGCCTGGTCTACAGAGTGAGTTCCAGGACAGCCAGGGCTACACAGAGAAACCCTATCTTGAAAAAAAAACAATACAAAACAAAAGAGTTGCTAAAGATTTGAGGTTACAGCTGTGGAGGAAGACCAATGTTGGAAAGTCAGTCAAGGCAGCTTACAGGGACTAAAATTCCTAGCAATAAACGGAGAAAGCAAACATAAGGGTATATAAAAGAGACTAATTTTAAAATCTGAATTTCTATATGCAAAGGTGTGCATTCCTTAGCATCAAATGAAGGTCTGAGAATGGCCTTAACTGTTATTCCTTGTTTCTCCCTTACTTGACAAAACCGGCCCATTTTATTCTGTTCCTTAACACAGGCTACCTAGGCTAAGAGATTGCAGGAATTCTCTTTCTACTTTCTGTATCACCACCTCATATTGAGGAGATCCTCTTATCACACTAATGCACACTATAAACACCGATGGGATTACAAACAGTCAGCTACCACATTCAGCTTCATGAGGGATCTGGGGATTGAAGCTAAGAAATTCATACCTTTAGGGCTTTACGAAATAAACAATCTCCCTAGGTCCCAAATATATAAATTTTGTTTAACAATTTTTTATTAGATATTTTCTTCATTTACATTTCAAATGCTATCCTGAAAGTCCCCTATACCCTCCCCCAGCCCTGCTACCAAACCCACTCACTCCTGCTTCTTGGCCCTGGCATTCCCCTGTACTGGGGCATATAAAGTTTGCAAGACCTAGGGGCCTCTCTTCCCAATGATGGCCAACTAGGCCATCTTCTGCTACATATGCAGCTAGAGACACGAGCTCTGGGGGTGCTGGTTATTTCATATTGTTATTCCACCTATAGGGTTGCAGACCCCTTCAGTTCCTTAGGTAATTTCTCTAGCTCCTACATTGGGGGCCCTGTGTTCCATCCAATAGATGACTGTGAGCATCCACTTCTGTATTTGCCAGGCACTGGCATTACCTCACAAGAGACAGCTATATCAGGATGATGTCAGCAAATCTTGCCACCATAAGAAATAATGTCTGCATTTGGTGGCTGATTATCAGATGGTTCCCCAGGTGGGGCAGTCTCTGGATGGTCCATCTTTCTGTCTCAGCTCCAAACTTTGTAACTCCTTCCATGGGCATTTTGTTCCCTATTCTAAGGAGGGATGAAGTATCCACACTTTGGTCTTCCTTCTTCTTGATTTTCATGTGTTTTGCAAATTGTATCTGGGGTATTCTAAATTTCTGGGATAATATCATTATCATTGAGTGCATATCATGCGAGTTCTTTTGTGATTGGTTTACCTCATTCAGGATGATATCCTCCAGATCCATCTATTTGCCAACAAATTTCATAAATTCATTGTTTTTAATAGCTGAGTAATACTCCATTGTGTAANNGTACCATATTTTCTGTATCCATTCCTCTGTTGAGGGACACCTGGGTTCTTTCCAGCTTCTGTCTATTATAAATAAGGCTGCATGTGTTCTTATTACCAATTGGAACATCTTCTGGGTATATGCCCAGGAGAGGTTTTGCTGGATCTTCAGGTAGTACTATGTCCAATTTTCTGAGGAACCGCCAAACTGATTGCCAGAGTGGATGTACAAGCTTGCAATCCCACCAGCAGTGGAGGAGTGTTCCTCTTTCTCCACAACATCGCCAGCATCTGCTGTCACCTGTATTTTTGATCTTAGCCATTCTGACTGGTGTGAGATAGACTCTCAGGGATGTTTCGATTTGCATTTCCCTGATGATTAATAATGTTGAATTATTTTTCAGGTGCTTCTAAATCCTTAGGTATTCCTCAGTTGAGAATTCTTTGTTTACATATGTGCCCCAATTTTTAATGGGGTTATTTGAATTTCTGTAGATCAGCTTCTTGCGTTCTTTGTATATATTCCATGTTAGTCCCCTATCAGATTTAGGATTGGTAAAAATCCTTTCCCAATCTGTTGGTGACCTTTTTGTCTTATTGACAGTGTGTTTCACATTACAGAAGCTTTGCAACTTTATGAGGTTCCATTTGTCAATTCTTGATCTTACAGCACAAGCCATTGGTGTTCTGTTCAGAAATTTTTCCCCTGTGCCCATATCTTCGAGACTGTTCCCCACTTTCACCTCTATAAATTTCAGTGTCTCTGATTTTATGTGGAGTTCTTTGATCCACTTAGACTTGAGCTTTATACAAGGAGATAAGAATGGATCAATTTGCATTCTTCTACATGATAACTGCCAGTTGTGCCAGTACCAATTTTTGAAAATGCTGTCTTTTTTCCATTGGACGGTTTTTTGCTCCCTTGTCAAAGATCAAGTGACCATAGGTATGTAGGTTCATTTCTGGGTCTTCAATTCTATTCCATTGATCTACCTGTCTTACTGTACCAGTATCGTGCAGTTTTTGCTTGTTTGCTTGTTTGTTTCTTATCACAATTTTTCTCTAGTACAGCTTGAGTTCAGGTATGGTGATTCCACAAGAGGTCCTTTTATTGTTGAGAATAGTTTTTGCTATCCTAGGTTTTTTGTTATTCCAGATGAATTTGCAAATTGCCCTTTCCAATTGAGTTGTAATTGTAATGGGCATTGTATTGATTTTGTAGATTGCTTTCAGCATGGTAGCCATTTTGACTATATTAATTCTGCCAATCCATGATCATGGGATATCTTTCCATCTTCTGAGATCTTCTTCAATTTCTTTCTTCAGAGACTTGAAGTTCTTATCATACAGATCTTTCACTTCCTCAGTTAGAGTCACACAAAGGTATTTTTATTATGTGTGACTATTGTGAAGGGTGTTGTTTCCATAATTTCTTTCTCCGCCCGTTTATCATTTGTGCAGAGAAAGTCCACTTATTTGTTTGAGTTAATTTTATATCCAGCTACTGCACTGAAGCTGTTTATCAGGTTTAGGAGTTCTCTAGTGGAACTTTTAGGGTCACTTATATGTACTATCATATCATCTGCAAAGGGTGATATTTTGACTTCTTCCTTTCCAATTTGTATCCCCTTGATATGCTTTTGTTGTCTAATTGCTCTGGGTAGGACTTCAAGTACTATTTTGAATAGGTAGGGAGATGGTGGGAAGCCTTGTCTAGTCCCTGATTTTAGTGGGATTGTTTCAAGTTTCTCTCCATTTGGTTTGCTGTTGGCTACTGATTTGCTTTATATTGTTTTTATCATGTTAAGGTATGGACCTCGAATTCCTGATATTTCCATGACTTTTATCATGAAGGGGTGTTAGATTTTGTCAAATGATCTCTCAGCATCTAAAGAGATAATCATGTGGTTTTTGTCTTTGAGTTTTTTTATATAGTGGATTGCTACATTGATGGATTTCTGTATATTAAAACATCCCTGCATCCCTGGCATGAAGCCTACTTGGTCATGATGGATGATCATTTTGATGTGTTTTTTTATTTGGTTTGAGAGGATCTTATTGAGTATATTTGCATCAATATTCATAAGGGAAATTGGTCTGAAGTTCTCTGTCTTTGTTGGAACTTAGTGTGGTTTAGGTATCAGAGTAATTTTGGCTTCATAGAATGAATTGGGTAGAGTAACTTCTGTTTCTATTTTGTGGAATAGTTNNAGGAGAATTGGAATTAGGTATTCTTTGAAGGTCTGATAGAACTCTGCAATAAACCCATCTGGTCTTGGGCTTTTTTGGTTGGGAGATTATTAATGACTGCTTCTATTTCTTTAGTGGAAATGGGATCTTTAATCTGATCCTGATTTAACTTTGGTACCTGGTATCTTTCTAGGAAATTGACCATTTCATCCAGGTTTTCCAGTTTTTTTGAGTATAGTCTTTTGTAGTAGGATCTGATGATGTTTTGGATTTCCTCAGG
>NC_034593.1:65351139-65376591 GCF_900095145.1 Mus pahari
CTCTGAGGTAGTGTCTGTCTTTTTCCCTGAGCTAAGTTTCTTTTAAGCAGCAAAATGTTGGGTCCTGTTCATGTAGCCAGTCTGTTAGTCTATGTCTTTTTATTGGGGAATTGAGTCCATTGATATTAAGAGATATTAAGGAAAAGTAATTGTTGCTTCTCATTATTTTTTGTTGTTAGAGTTGGGATTCTGTTCCTGCGGCTGTGTTCTTTTAGATTTGTTTAAGGATTACTTTCTTGGTTTTTCTAGGGCTTAGTTTCTGTCCTTGTGTTGGTGTTTTCCCTTTATTATCCTTTGAAGGGCTGGGTTCTTGGAAAAATATTGTGTGGATTTGTTTTTGTCATGGAATACTTTGGTTTCTCCATCTATGGTAATTGAGAGTTTTGCTGGGTATAGTAGCCTGGGCTGGCATTTATATTCCCTTAGTGACTGTATAACATCTTTCCAGGATCTTCTGGCTTTCCTAGTCTCTGATGAGAAGTCTGATGTAATTCTAATAGGTCTGCCTTTATATGTTACTTGACCTTTTTCACTTACTGCTTTTAATATTCTATCTTTATTTACTGCATTTGTTGTTCTGATTACTAAGTGTCGGGAGGAATTGTTCATTGGGATCTCTTTCTTTAGGTTTGAGAAGTTTTCTTCTACAATTTTGTTGAAGATATTTGCTAGCTCTTTAGTTGAAAATCTTCATTCTCATCTACTCCTATTATCCGTAGGTTTGGTCTTCTCATTGTATCCTGGATTTCCTGGATGTTTTGAGTTAGGATCTTTTTACATTTTTCATTTTCTTTGATTGTTGTGTCCATGTTCTCTATGGAATCTTATCCATCTGAGATTCTCTCTTCCATCTCTTGTATTCTGTTGCTGATGCTCACATCTATGGTTCCTTATTTTTTCCCTAGGGTTTCTATCTCCAGAGTTGTCTCCCTTTGGGTTTTATTCATTGTTTCGACTTGCCTTTCTAGATCTTGGATGGTTTTGTTCAATTCAATCTCCTGTTTGGTTGTGTTGTCCTGTAATTCTTTAAGGGATTTTTATGTTTCCTCTTTAAGCCCTTCTACCTGTTTAGCCGTGTTCTCCTGTATTTCTTTAAGTGAGTTGTTAATTTCCTTTTTAAAATCCTCCACCAGCATCATGAGATACAATTTCAAACCGAATCTTGCTTTTCGGGTCTGTTGGGGTACCCAGGACTTGCTGTGGTGGGAGTGCTGGTTTCTGATGATGGTGCATGGTCTTGGTTTCTGTTAGTAAGTTTGCCTTTTGCTATCTGGTAATCTCTGGCATTAGTTGTTATAGCTATCTCTGGCTGGAGCTTGTTCTTCCTGTGATTTTGTTACCCTCTGTCAGCACTCCTGGAAGTCCAACTCTCTCCTGAGTTTCAGAGGCCAGAATTATCTCTGCAAGTAAGCTCTCCTCTTGTCTAGAAGCTATATTGCTTCCGCAGCCTGTGCACTCTCCTGGGCAGACTGGTCTTTGAGGGACCTGGGATACAAGATGGTGCGCTCAACTGCTCTGATGGTCAGATCCCTCCCTGGAGGCCACCTCTCCTCTGGTGAGGAAAGTACACAAAAGATATATAAAGTTTTAAGAGGATAAATTATCTAACAAAAAAAAATGGAAAAAAATGAAGAAAAACAAAACAAGAAACCAACAAACAAGCAAACAACAAAAATTCAAAACAGAATAAAAGCCAAAAACCAAACCAAACAAACAAAAAAATAAAACAACAACAAACAGTGGTTGCAAATGTAGATCAGTGACAAAGTCTCTATGTGTTTAGCAGGCACAAAGTGGTGGAGTCAGTCTCTGATAATATAAACACACACACACACACACACACACACACACACACACACACACCAGAGAGAAAGACAGACAGACAGACAGACAGACAGACAGACAGACAGAAAGACAGAAAGACAGAAAGACAGAAAAACAGAAAGACAGAAAGACAGAAAGACAGAAAGACAGAAAGACAGAAAGACAGACAGACAGAAAGACAGAGACAGAGAGAGGAGTAGAGAAGGAAAGAAAAGTGAAATGTGGAACACTATAAAATTGAAATACAAAGTGGTTGAACAAACAGTGAATTGAACACAAATAGATGTTTACTAAGCAAAATGATGCAAAAGAGGATGGAAAGTTAAATGTGGGTGTGGACCTGTTAAATTGTGAACTGAAGAATATTTGAAAATAATTATGCATGTTAAAGCAGTAAAATCAAGGTTGCAACATAATCTTAGAAGGTTTTCAGAAACAAAATTTGAGCAGGAAATCAAGGGTCCAAATATAGTATTTGAAAATGATTTGGTAAATTGAATTAATATTTATTTTGAAAAAGAGGATGCTAGGTACAAAATGAAGATTATATAAGAAAATGCTTCTATGTATAAGCAAAATATAATGCAACTGAAGTGCAGTTGTCAGAAAATATCATGAGTGCAAATTAAAGGCAACAATGACCTAAACTTCTACACTCACATAATTTTTAAGAATGAGATATTATGATAATATTAATGAAATATTCTACATTGTGTTTTAAGCCTTGCAAACTCATGTAGATGCATTAAAATGAAAATTAGTTCTTATAATCACAATAATAGTTCTTATAAAAGTAGCCATAAAATTTTAATGTAGTTAAAGTACTTAGACCTGGGATCAGTAAGAATGGCAGCAATCTTTATCTGCCATTTTGCTTGACGCTAACAATACTTTGACAACTCTCTAAAAGTTTTTATTATTAAATCAGTTTCTATTATTGATTTTTAATGGTACCATACTAAGAAAACATGATTGAGAAGATAGATACATAGGGTACTGCAAGACCCTGTGGAGTCCTGTGACCTGCAGGCTCAGAAAGAGATCTCACAGAGGCAGCCTGCCACCCACCTAAGAAGAAGCCTTGGGACTGCATAGTATATTGGCCTTCTGATGCCAAATAGGTACCACCAGCCTACTTCATCCACTTACACCTGAGGAAGCTGTGATATGCTGCACCCTATCCCTCTCCAAAAGAAATACTGTACATGCCCACACTGACTCAGAAGGTACTTGCAAACCTCTTGCTCAACCTGAGGGGACTTACACAAAGTTCGGAATATAGGTAGGTAGCATGAATCTTTTAAGGATTGCTACTAGGCTAAGAAGTTGTACCTATATGACCTGCAACCATCAGTGAAATCCTACCCTGCCAAAATCAATGTACAGATTCAATACAATCGCCATCAAATTCTAATGTAATTGTTGAGAGAAATCAAAAAATATTAAATTTCATTTGGAAACACACACACACAAAAAAAATCCAAGGATAACCAAAGCCGTCCTGCCCAATAAAATCTCTGACTCTAAGCTATGTAATAAACACACTGGCATAAAAAACAGTTACATAAATCAATGGAATATAATTAATGACCTTAGTGTATCTACCTTGCTATAAATATTGATTTTTGATGAACAGGCAAAAAATACACTAAAGAGAAATCAGTCTCTTCGATAAATAGTGCTGGTAAAAATGAATAGGTATAGGTAGAAGAGTATAATGAGATGCTTATATTTGACCTCATACAATAATGGACTTAATAGCCACAGATAAATGTGGTTTTCACTATCATGAGGGCAATGTCTCTTTAGAACTGATTGAGACTATAATAGAAAATCACAACCAGCCAAAATGCAGTCATAGCTTCGGTCCTGATGGGAACAACCACAAAACACTAAACAGCTAAGCTTCAGGAAATAGTGTGAAAAAGGGACAGGAAGATTGTAGGAACCAGAAGATGAGAGAGTTTGCTGTGAGACTATGAACTCTCACACACAATGTCTTGAACAGGGACAGCTGTAATAAGCAAAACAAAAAAAGAAAAATCAAGAGGTTTCATGTACAGGCAACTTAGGTATTCTCAGTAGGAGAAAGAACATTCTTTAGCACACCAATTGATTATCCAGTACCAAAGGAAAGCCATGCAAGCATGTAAACATGTAACATTTTACAGACTAACCTGGTTATATTTATGAATATATATGAATATATATATGCATATACATATGTGCATATAATAGCAATCAATGAATAGAGGCTATGGATCTAAAAGGAGAACAAGAAGGAATATATGGGAGGGTTTGGAAGAAAAGAGGCAAGGAAGCAATTATGTTATAATATTATAATCTCAAAAATAAAAGAAAAACTGAAAAAAACCTCAACTACCAATGAAACAAGAAGTGATGTGATATGCTGAAACTGATAAAGCAGAAAGTTAGGAAGTCACTTGAGGTATAAAGAATGACTTTCTAAACTGGGTTCCCACAGCACAAGCATTAAGCCCAACAACTCATGAATGGGACCAATGAAACTAAAAAGTTCTTGTACATTAAAAAAACACCAGAATTCCAGAGAAGAGACAGCCTACAGAATGGGGAAAGCATCTAAAGTGTACAAAGAACACTCAAACTAAAAACAAATAAAACAGCATCAGGAAAAAATTAAGTTATAGAAGCGGAGGATGGCTCAATAAATACATCTATAGCATAGACCTGGCGTTTATGGTTTAAGGAAGTGGAAATAGAAATGGTGAAAGGGTGAAAATAACAGAATGTCTAATGTGAAACAGCCTTAAATATAAAAGTCATCATGCAAGATTTGAACAATGGCAATATCAATAATCCTTCTAACATGGAATGAAATTTTTTCAGGGTATTCCACCTCTAGACAAATAATTATTGGTAATTATTATTACTAAGATTGGAAGAATTGATCTCTTTCAGAGGTGAGGCCCCAAATTACTTTCAGATAGAAACTGAACACAACTTTGTAAATTTCAAAATGTTAATAGTTGTGCTCAATTTATATCTGAAAACAGAGCCTTTTAATTGGACAAAAAGGAGGAAATGTTGTGGATAGCCCTGGTACTGCTTGTATTTTGATGTTAATTCTGCTTTTCCAGGAGGGGTTGCTTGGGATGAGGAGTAAATCATGTACTTAGGTAATTTCTTGTGAACCTTTCCTTAATGAATAAAGATTTCAAGGAACCAATCACTGGGAGTGTAGGTGGGAATTCCAGGTCAGAAAAAGGAATGGGGGTGCGGGGGACGGGGAAGAGGAGACTTGACTGGTGGATGGGAGCATAGAGGCAAAAATGTAGATAGCAGAGGCCCTTGATTCATGTTGCGGATCTGTTGGGATCTGCTACCAGAGGATTTAACTTAGAATGGATTACAAATTAGGTTGCTAGTTGCTTGCCCCCAAAGATTGAGTTGCCTATTAATTCTAAACCAAGATTATGTGGTGTTTTCCTCCATGCAGAGACACAACAGAGTTGCAGAGAGAAAGGTATGGCGACAAAGCATGGGTTTGCAAGAAACATGCCCCCCAAAGTTGTGGGAATTGTGAAGCATGGGGCTGGCATGGCAGCAAACCCCCATGGGAACTTAGCGAGCTGAGTAGAGGGATTTCTGAGCTCCAGGTCAGAGTTGGCTGAGATGAGAACTAGTGTGCCAGGCCTCCGTGCCATGTTGGCAATAGCGTGGATTGCTTCTTTGTATTTCATGCTACACTTGCCCAACACAATGAGGTCGTCCCTGAAACCACATACACAAAATTGGACTTAACTGATCATATTTACATATGTGTGTGCACGTGTGCACACATGTAACTTTACCAATTAGAATAGAAGAAGCTATCAGTTTGAAAGTGGTAGAAGATATAGATGGAGTTTATGGTATGGGACTTGGAAGAGGATAGCGGGAGAAAAAGTAAAGGGGCTAAGAAATTGAAATAATCCTTCCTCGATGGCTTTTATAGTGCTGAATGATGTTATACATTGTCTTGGAGGAAAAAAAAAACGCTAATCTCCACTAACCATGAACCCTGTGAGCTATAAAAATTCTCCTGATAAGATATGCCTGCTGCTGCAATAATGGAATAATTGGAGGGGAGTGTTGGGAAGGCAAGTGGGGAATGAAAGCTAGCACTAAGAGTCTCTAGAACATGCCATATGGAAAGCTACTGTTGAAGAAGATTTCTAAAATAAATATATACACTTATAACGAATTTCAATATAGTTCCTCTATATCAATGGACAATTTCCTAACTAGACACCACATGCCATCAAATAATAATACTGACACCAGGAATAGAATACCTCTTTTTGAGTGGTTGACCAGTGGGTTCAAGTAGTCCTACTAGTACTGCAGGCTATTGTTGCTTTTTGTCACCCTCAAGAATTTGAAATTAAGGCTCTACTGTTAAGTACATCACATATTTGAGTCATACATACAAGAAAAATCAAGAACATATGATCTGGATAATTCATCCATTTTGGCTAACTTTCATAGTGCTGGGTGATATTTTGTATGCTTCTAGAGGAGAAAAATAACCATTAAGATTTTAAATCCACAAACCCTGTTAAATATAATAACTACTGATAAGGCATGCCCACTGGGAAATTGTAGAATTCATGTACTAAGGATAACTTGATAGGATTTAAGGCCTACTCCATAAGATGAAACTCATATTTGATACTATTATATGGGCCAATAACTTATGGTTAAATAGATCATTGACCTTTAATAAAAGCTAATACTGTTATTCTACTAAATGAAAATGTTAAAACAACTACTATTGACTTATATTACACTGCTAGATTAATGCATCCTTTAAACCTTATCAGAGTAGCAGGTATTTGCAGTAGATTGTAAATAACACAGAGACCTTGGGCTGCAGAGTGCTAATAGGGTGTTTGTGTCCTAGCCTACGTTCCAAAGTTCAAGGATCATGGTGAAAGAGAGAGTAGAAAAACTGGAAGAGACAGAGGTAGAGGGTGAATTCAAGAAAACTATTTCCTAAATACAACACTGAGGATACATATATGAACGCACTGGAATTATGATAGGATGCACACAGACTCTTCAAGCTCAAACCAGAAAAAAAAAAAAAAAAAAAAAAAAAAAAAAAAAACTTACTATGTAGTAAGGATTGTGGGAATGAAGTCTTTTCCACAGCTGGGTTCTAGCAGCAATTGATACTGTCTGGGAAAAAAGATTCAGTTTTCTTTAAGGATATGACCCTTGATAATTAGACAACTCTCCAGGGCAATTTACACACCCAAGATTATTTAGCAACACAAACTGGAGTCAATGGATTTTGTTTTTTTAAGTAAGAAAGAACATGCTGTTTGATGGGCAGGGATGTGGACACTGGTCTGGGAAGAATTAGAGATGAGAACTGAATGTATGAAATTCTCGAATTAACAATAAAATTATTTTAAAAAGGAAATCCTCAATGCATATCAAGGATCTAAACAAACAAGAACAAGACAGATTCTAAATTAGCAGAAGGAAAGAAGCAGAAAACCCTGCTATAACATGCGGTTCACCCTTAACTCTTGCTCTCTTGTTATTGCCCTGAGGATGTTAATACACAGCCAGTTGAGGTCCCTGCTTTGGAAACTTCCATTTCAGACTGTTGCCACAGAGATGAGAAGCAAGCAGAACTGGAGCCTGGGCATTATTGGCAGAAACTGGCCATGTGTACTTCAGAGAAACTCATGAATAACACTTCTGGTCAGTTATATTTATAAACTATTGAGATAAGTTACATGGATATGGCAATAGAATGGATGTAAGACTAAAATAGAATATTAGGTAAATGAATCATTTTCCTCATTTATGTTTTTCATACATTCCAACAAAAGCATTTAAAGTCAGCATTACAGGTGATACTTGATCATGGTTCTTACAGTTAAATTCTGTGGTTAAGGTATGGGTAGTATCTTGGGTTTCTTGCCTACAGCCCTGTGTTACAGACTAGAAGGCCATCCTATTGCTTATCTTTCACTTACAGCACTATTCAAATGGCTTTCAACATGTTATATAAATATTAGAGAAATCTGGAAGTTTCTTGCAAGATAAATGAATATGTAAAACATGAAGAACATTTTCCTTCAAACTGTTAAATGTGCAGGGATCCCCTTCGAGTGACAGGTAGTTGTTATGAAGAGAAAAATGCAGAGTTCAAAAGAGTTTCTCATAGCTGTACTTGCCTATTGTAACTCTTCATCTGCTATAGATGGTTATCTACGTTGGAGTTTTGTCAGTACTGTTCTCCATCAGACTCAAAACTACTTGTATTCCAACTGGATACTCTCAGGACAACTTATTTGAAGAGTAGACATAAATCTTTTGTCTCAGCGAAGCACTAACATCTGGGATAACACATCCAGGAGGACACTCTTGACTTCATCAGCTATGTCTCTAAGGTGGCTTATGCTGGTTGTGACAGTCAGGAATAGAATACCAATAGTCCATGGAATATTCTGGCTCACAGGTATCAGTCACTAGACTGCAATATGTTATTCTTCTTGGTTTGAACAGGTGTTTGTAAAATTGACCATATTCTAAAATTTTAATAGTGTTTTAAAACTAATATTCTGACAAATGTCTTGATAAGATTTGTTTTAGCTTAGTAGTATGGTATCTAGTGTACTATATACTATGTTTCTCTAGGACACTCCTAATTTTCCTGGCATAGTTATTAATAACTGAACTTCCTTATAAAGAATACAGTGGTAAATTATGTAGGCCTTTATTAATAGGTATGTCTGAGTTAATGAAAAATATTATATTGAATTTCAATGAAAAAGGGAACAAATATAAATGCAAATTTTTCAATAAGAATTTTTTTATTGGATATTTTCTTTATTTGAATTTCAAATCTTATCCCCTTTCCCTGTTTTCCTCTTGGACACCACCTATCCCATCCCCCTTCCCCCTGCTTCTGTGAGGGTTTCTCCCACCCCATCTACCCACTCCTGCCTCCCCGCCCTCACATTTTCCTACACTGGGGCATCTAGTCTTCACAGGACCAAGGGCCTCTCCACCCATTTTTGCCCAGCAAGGCTACACTCTGCTACATATGCTGTTGGAGCCATGATCCCTCCATGTATACTCTTTGGTTGGTGGTTTAATTCCTGGGAGCTCGGGGGCTAGGGGGAAGGGTCTGGTTGGTTGATATTGTTGTTCGTCCTATGGCATTGCAAACCCATTCAGCTCCTTCAGACCTTTCTCTAACTCCTCCATTGGGGATCCCATGCTCAGTCCAATGGTTGGCTGCAAGCATCCACCTCTGTATTTGTCAGGCTGTGGCAGAACCTCTCAGGAGACAGCTATATCAGGCTCCTGTCAGCAAGCATTTCTTCTCATGCACAATTGTGTCTGTGTTTGGTAACTCATCCAGAGTGAGGTAAACCAATCACAAAAGAACACATATGGAATGCACTCACTGAAAAATGGATATTAGCCCAAAATCTCGGAATACCCAAGATACAATTCAAAAAACACATGAAGCTCAAGAAGAAGGAATACCAAAGTGTGGGTGCTTCAGTCCTTCAGAAAGAATTTTTAATGCCATGATATAGCTATTGTGAGGGCCCAGTCTATGTTCATGTTTCTACAGCAGCAAGGGTTTGTGTTGATGTCCTTGTCCATGTTAGCACTGAAAACCATGCAGGTATTTCTGATCTGATCTGTGCCTCAGGCCATGTTGGTTTCCATTGCCCATGCTGCCAAGGAAACAGTACTGATCTGAGTGGTCCAAGTTATGTGCTGGCTCAAAGGGCCTTATCTGGGTCCATGGTCCATGTTCATGGTGTGTGCTATAACCAATGGCCATGTGGCAGTCTATGATCCATGCTCAGCTGGATCAAGAGCAACAAACTAATTTTACTTTGACCTAGACGGCTGAGGAAGCACAGTTGAGAGAGACAAGGAAGGCTTCTGTGACAACCCCTACCTCCACTCTCCCCTCACCCTACAAAAAGTAACACGCAAAAGAGAAAGCCATCCAGGGAATTGTTTTAGAAGTGTGATATGGATACTGAAGTGTACCTGTCTACAATTGATGGCTTCTGCCAGAGGTACAGGAGGGGAAGGAATCAAACCTATTCCAGGGTTTGACCCTTTCCCTAGAAAGTTTCATCATGCTACAGTGAATGTATAGATAACACAAACTAGACTTACTTGTTTTATTTTTCTATTGTTTTGATTTTAATTTTTATTTCTTTAATTTGATGTTTACTTTTTGCAATGGGAGGTCAGAAGGGTGACTTACAGACAAGGAAGGATGGGGAAGTACCGATAATGGGGTACATGATGTGAAATTCCCAAGGAATCAACAAAGTGTTATATTGAAGATAAATTAATAAAAATAAAATAATAAAGGCATTAGTGAAACATTTATATTCACCAAACTAAAACCTATTCTTACTCTAAGCTCATTCAGCTCATTGTGTATATGGAAACATTTTAAGTATTCCTTGAAATAAACCATTTTCTTCGTTTTTAAGTGAGTTGTCTTGGTAGTACATCACTTATCAGGATGAAGCAGTTTATGGGACAGGTGTGGTTGAGGAAGGACTTATTGACACTGTAGTCAGGACTGTTATATGGGATGAACAAGAACCCTGCCTCTTGCCACTCTCCTTCATCTCACAGCACTGCAGCTGTGCTTAGCATCAGAATGCCAGATGGCACAGAGACATCAATTGATTATTGCTCAAGAACAATGTCACCTACCAGAGTGAACTACATACAAATTGACAAAGACAACGAAATGCTTGCAGGCCTGCATAAAGCAGCTCTGTAAGTAGATGAATGAATGATATTTTGGTAGAAGTATATGTTTGCAAAGTTAATTTAGGAAGCATGTTTTTCATGGTTCTCTTTATCATTTGATGGGTTTTTTTGCTTATCTATACAACTACAGATACAATATTTTTCTTTAGTACAGTCCAAAGCTTTAGTTCTGTTTTGAACTACATCCTTGACCTTTTTTGGCTGATGATCTGTTAACATTATAGACTTGTCCCAGAAAGAAAGACAGAGAAAAACAACCTAAAGAATTCTGGAATTCACAAGCTATTGGTGTAAGTTATCTGTCCACAAAGAATGTCTTTTATGAGTAAGTCTTGCTTTTATAGAAGGCATTTATTATCACATTTGGTATCATTTTCTGCAGCATATCTTGAATTGTTTTCACTCAAACCTTGGCTGTGAGCTGTGTCTGATGGCCTGAAATAGGTGCCAGTATTTGAAAGCAACGCATGCCTTGTTACTGGGCTAAACTTTGGTAAACAAGTCTTAATGCCTTTTTAAAAATATTCTTTGGAACTTCTTGAGTCTGTTAGCTTCTTTTCAAATTTATTTCAAGGCATTCTAGAATGGGAACAAAAATTCTATTTCAAAAAACATAGCATAAAGCTGCTCTTATGCAGTACATAAATTGTTCCCAAGTATTGTTTTTGATAAATAGTGCATGTTGATGTTAGGACAAATACAAAATTGCTTTGGACAGAAAATTGATCCTCTCATCCAAGCTGTTACCGAAGTGGATTGCTTGCTGCAAAGAGGGTTTTGCTTGAGAAACCCCAGCTTATTGGGAAAGGCACTTTAAAGACCCAGACTTCTGTGTTTGGTTTTATATTTTATCTCTGATCATGTATATTTATTATTATAACTGACTTCATTGTCTCATATGAACTTATTTCTCTTATGGTATGAGAAGGATCATCCTTCTACTTTTCCTAATTTTCCAATTTGTTTTTTTTAAATATAAGATAATGTCTATACTCTATGAATAAAAAGTAAGCAGTATTTGTTAGGGCAGGTTCTTCAAATGGTTTACTCCTGGTCCTGGGCCAAGTTTTTGTGCGTTTTAGAACACAGCCATCCCCACTCTTGTGTGCTCTGGGCTTTCCTCAGCAGTTGGTCCTGAACTGATGTTTGCTAAGTTGCCCCTTCCTGCAGCTGATTTTACAGAGGCAGCGCTCAGTATCCCTATGTGGCTCCAAGTAGCAACGGATCACAAAGTTGTCGAATTCTACTGGTTTGTCATTCCAGCTCTGGGATCTTTGCAGGCCACAGGTTTTCTTGGTGTAAGCATTTCTTCAAAGAGGCAGCAAGGTGCTTCTGTGGCTCCTGCTTGTCTCATGCAGGCTCTGAGCTCCTTGAGGCACATTCCTTCCTTCCCTTCTCACTATAAGTCATGCTGCTATTTTTGGTCTTCTGTGGTTAGAATAAGCCTGGGAGCAAGACCTTTTCGTTATGCCTGCTCCTTTCCTACCTTGAATTTTTTCCTTTCCTTTTCTTTTTTTTTTTCCAGCTGGGGATGTAGGTCCCTTATCTGAAACCTTCACACTATCAAATTTCTATTCCATGAACTTCCAGTCCTGTCTCTACTTAAACTTTTATTTCTTAAGAAGGTCAGTGTGGAGGTACCTTACATGATATCTATACAGTATTCTTCCCAAAGTTTTTAATGTGAAAGTATCATGTAAAAAACCCAGAAACTTCCATTTTAATATTTGAAAATTACCCTGAAACTTTCAGAAAATATATAGCATTAGGATATATGTGCAAACTAAAACATTTCCATTCTAAAACTTTAAATTAATCTGTGAGTAGTTAATCTGAATTGAATTTTGATCTTCATCTAAACAATGTATACTATATAGCATAGAAAAAGATGATTGTGCCTGGATGGCTGTTGTCTTAATTGCAAAACTTTCAGAGTTTCATTCTGCCCTATTTTTTTGTCACTGGCAATTACTCTAAATTTGGCAATATAAAATTGGGGAACTACTGGTTATTCTCCCATGTAACCACAAGAGGGCACTATGACTCATAAAGAATAGACATTGCCCAAGTATTTGTGTACTTGGAATTACAAGGTACACAGTTTCCTGGGTTCTTTACCCAAAGTGTCTAATTCAGTGAGTTTGATTTTCTTTTCACCCAGCAGCTTACAATCTTGGACTACTAGTTTGACACCTGCACAGGCTCAGCTTCCTTTTAGCACTTACAAATCATGTTCCAATTTTGATTTGCACAACTGAATCTGGTTCTAGATAACCCAGGTGTCTCCATATCATGAAAGATAGCAAGACATGATGTGGAATGCATCAAGACCTCTGCAAAGTGATGTGCTGTCCACGGGTGAAGCTGTAAATTTTCTTTCAAGCCTAGAAAGTCCAGTGGTTTTTTTTGTTTGTTTTGTTTTTTGCTTTTGCTTGTTTGTTTTGTTTTGTTTTTGTTTTTGTTTTTTTTCAAGACAGGGTTTCTCTGTGTAGCTCTGGCTGTCCTGGAACTCATTTCATAAATAGTTTCAGAGCACATTTGGAGAGTAAACTGTAGAACTATGTATTCTATACCTAAAATGTAGTTGGATATATTATAGAGTAAGAGTAAGAGGAAGATTTAAAGATGGTATTCTCTGTTCTTACTTCCTTTCTACTGATACATATCTCAAATAATCTCTTTCTGCTTTAAGCTCTCTCTCTCTCTCTCTCTCTCTCTCTCTCTCTCTCTCTCGTGTTTGTTTGTGTGTGTTTTCCTTTAAGGTCATAGTCTTGGGTTTTCATGACGAAAATTTATACTAGGTATGGGTAATAACTCCATGGTATGGATAGATATAAATCCCCATTAGTAACAGATCTGGCATGAACATCCACTCTGAGACATTGAATTATTTGCTATATGTATTAATCTAGGCTCACAAATATTCAGGTATTAAACAGAAGACTTACAAAAGTGGCGCAAGATAACTATCGAAGTGTCACATTGGCAATTTGAGATTGAGCACAGAACAATCTTTCAGCTTAACTGAGAATCACATCTATGGTACGCTCCCTGTGTGACCTTGTGGAAAGTGGTTTCCTTTTTCCCTTGCCAGGCCATATTGAGAAGTGTAAGCAGCATGCCTTGTGAGGCACTGTGTGTGATGCGGGGCTCAGGTGGGAGACAGTGTGCCCTGTGAATGCCAAGCACATCTGTAAATCTCTTGGACCAATGCTAACCAGGCTTATGCATGACTTTGCTTCTTTTAATGTGACCAACCTCAGTCACATTTCTTACGGCGTATATGGCCACGAGTCATTGTCTATGGTTACTGAAACTTTGTCTATGAACTACTGTGTCCTGCTGTGTTAAATCCTACCCCCTCCTTTGCTTATCCCCCCTCCCACCAAGCTGTGGTAGCTTTGACACATCAAAGTCTTTATTCTTACTATCAACCACTAACAGGTTTATTTTACCTTTTAAATATTTTTCTCGATTTCTCCAATAATGAATTTAAATTTTCTTTTTTGTTTTCTGTCACATGTAGCAGACTTTCCTTTTATTGGTTGAGCTGTAGGGGAACCTATACTGTCAGGTAGGCTACCTTGGCCTTCCAAGTATTGGGGCTGTTCAAATATGGGTAGACTTGCATCTTTAGGCTGGAACCGCATCCTGAATCAGGTCATGTTTCCATGCAGCTGTATCTAGGACAGAGAGCTAAGAAGCATTCTGTGCTGTGATTTGATGGCTTTCAATTTATGGAACCTAGCTACTTCATGATCAGAGACACACAAATTAAAACGAGCTAAATCTTTTTATGTGAAACTTCCCATCCCTCCTAAAAGGGTATAAAAATTCAGACGTGTGCTCTGTTTTGGGGAGAAGGGGCACTCTTACTGCGTGTTCATCTCCTATGTTCTATCTATGGTCCTCTGGCCTTATCCTACAACGTCTGGCTCTCATAGTTAACCCTGCAGTATGTTCTCATGTTCCTCCCCCGTCATTCTCCGGTTCTAATTAGTGTCCTTTTCATTCTTAATGAAACTCCTTTCTGGGGTATGAAGGGAAGTGCCTCCTTCCCTTTAAAGTCCGATCATATTTACTGATTAAAGCAACATGCATTGTATTGCTTCTCTCTAGTGCTCTTGGTTTCACCTCCAGGAATAGCCAAGGCTTTGAGGCCCTTTCATTCAGCTAAATATTATATAAGGGAATTATGTGGAAGCTTCCTTTGTTTCCTTTCCTAACTCAGAAAAGCAGACATGCTCCACAGCTCCAGGCAAAGGCTTTAGAGTGCAGCCTCATAGAAGCAGCTAGGAGCATCTACCCTGAGAAGAGACCTCTGGGAAAGAAAAGTAGATTATCTCATTAGGCAGATCCAATTCTTCTCATTTCCATTCGGGTAACAGGAGCTATCAAGTCTCCATGCAGAGCCAGAGGTTGTTTTGGAGGCGGAAAATAATAAATAAAGACAAATCCTTTTGATCAAGACAAGGAATCTCTTGTCTAGCTGTAGTCCTAGCATTATAGTGGGATCTGGTCAAACTCTTGTCTAAGATACCATGCTAAGAAAGTCAGCTCTCCTTTATTCTTGACTAGAAATACAGGAAAAGTTATCTCTTTAATAAGATGTTGAACTTTTCTTTCCCAGAATTACTTCTCTAGTGTAGTAGCTGACTAGGTCCCAGCCATAGTAAGTCTGGATTTGTTGTTGTGTCTTTATTTATTTATTTTTTTGAGTTATTGAGAAAAGTTTGATATCTGTTTCTTTTTTCTATCTCTATTTTGAGCACCATTTATTATTCCTCCTCTTTCCTTAAAGCTTCCCTCTCTGTCATGTGACTACTTAACTAGCACATGCCTAGGGCTTGCTCTCTGGCCAGAATATCCTACTTGGTAAATTCTAGACCAGTTAGAGCAACTATCTCAACAAAACAAAACAAAACAAAACAAAACAAAAGTAGACCCTCCTAAAGATAGTCATTTGAGATTGTTCTCTGCTATTGCCAGACTTGTTAATATCTAACACAAGTTATGCACATCCAAAAGGAAACAAGCTTTCAGTGTTAGAGAAAGCACTGGCATTTATAATCCCCCAAGATGTCTCAGAATAATCCAAGGTTTCCTAACTATGTAATTAAATTCATTGGTGAAACTGTTCTGAATGATTTTGTGTTTCCTCATAACCACTGAGCATAAAGCTCTTCATAATAGTCTTTCACAGGAAATAGTAATTAAAAAAAACTATAGGGAATGTTGTTCTTCTTATAATCTCAGTGTAACTCATCCAACTAACAATTTTTATGAACACTTAGAAAAAGTTTTTGAAGAAGATATATTTTCTTTGAAGTACCAATTGCAAACACAAAGTATATAACTCCCGAAATATACATTTATTATTAAGTTTTCTAACAAGAACTTAATAAAAGTCTGTACTAAAAAATAGAAAACAGTGTGGAATTTAAACATTCCAATTTTGTCTACTGTAAAGAGACACCATGACTAAGGCAACTCATAATGAAAAGCACTTAACTAAGGGTTGCTTACCATCTCAGTCTCGAGGCTTAGTCCATTATCATCTTGACAGGGAGCATGGTGGCATGCATGACACTGAAGAAGTAGATAAGAGTGTTAGTTCTTGAGCAACATACAGGCAGGTAGAGAAATAGACTCTGAGTCTGGTATGGGCTTCTGAAAGCAAAATCCTGCCTCCTCCTACAAGAACACACTTTTCCAATTAGGGCACACCTTCTAATCCTTCTAAGTGATTCACCAACTAGGGATTAAGCATGCAAATATCTGAGTCTGTGGGGGCAGCTTTCATTCAGAATACAGACCGCTTCCATGTTGTTGTTCTTGTTGTTGTTGCTTTTGTTGGAGGTGATGGTGTGTGCCTGTGCACCTATGTGAGTGTGTGTGTGTGTGTGTGTGTGTGTGTGTGTGTGTGTGTGTGTGTGTGTGTGTGTGTGTGTGTGTGTGTGTGTGTGTGTGTGTGTGTGTGTGTGTGTGTGTGTTTGTGTTTGTTTCAGGTTCTGTTTCTTTGTTTTTTAAGAAAGTGAAAGAAAAGACATTAGTAGTGAGGAAGGATCAGGGAGGAGTTTGGGGAAGGAAAATGAGTCATCAAAATATGTACTATAAAAGGTATATTGTTTTGTGCCTAGTGGTATATGAGACTTAAAGACATACAGAGAAAGAATAATAATAAATAATTGTGCCGAGACTGGGTTACAATCTTTAAGCTCTCCATACACTCACCAGAGAAACTCAGTGTTGCATTCAGAGTTAAGATTTATATATTTCAGTGTTAAAGCACTAGAAACATGCTCTGACCAGTGCTGCTGGCTCCAGTTATTTGTATTCATATTATGTCAAGTGATTTATCTGCCTTCCTTGGGAACTGTCACTCAACCTTCTAACTCACTAGCTCCTATTTATTTTATCTCGAAGTCCTTTACATCTCAAGTCTGATTAGCCTTGTGCCTTTGAATAGAAGCTTTTTCTTCTCAGTGGCCTATTATATCTGTGAGTATGTAACCTGTATTTCATGGAGAGTTGATGCAGCTCCACAATTCATAAATCTTGATATCAGCATTTAGTTTACACTTGAAACAATATTTTCTCCAAATAAAAAGATAAAGGTTTTTCTCCTTATAGAATAGAGAGGTTTTCAGTTGAAAAATCAAAGCATATTGAAGTATAGAAAGCTAGTTTTATTTATACCTTTAAGCATGCAGTAATTTTTGTCTTTTTATTGAAATGCATGAATTCTCACTTAATTGGTACAAACAAAATTAAATTTTCTCTGAGTTTTTTTGTTTTTTTTGTTTTGGTTTTTTTTTGTTTGTTTGTTTGTTTGTTTTGGTTTTTTGAGACAGGGTTTCTCTGTGTACCCCTGGCTGTCCTGGAACTCACTCTGTAGACCAGGCTGGCCTCAAACTCAGAAATCTGCCTGCCTCTGCCTCCCCAGTGCTGGGATTAAAGGCGTGTGCCACCACACCCGGCTTCTCTGAGTTTTTTAACTTTAAGTATTGAAAACACTAAATACTCTCTCTCTCTCTCTCTCTCTCTATATATATATATATATATATATATATATATATATATATATATATATATATATATAACCCTAGGTGACACTTTACCCTTAAACAAAGGTAGCATGACTAAATGCTAAGAAAGATTCAACACTTAAGTATCTTTCTTAACAGAAGGCTCTGTCATTCTCAGAATGTACAAGTGCTGTGTGATCATGAACATCCCATTATAAGCATCTGTGCAAAGTTTCTGTATTCATGCCATGATTTTTACATGCTGGATAATTTATCACAGTGCCATCTGCTAAAAATCTTAGTTGCCAGACTGGATGTATTTTCAGGCAAATAAATTATTTTGTGTCTTTATGCAAATGTGATTACTAATATTTGCATGACAATATTTTATAGATTACTAGCTTTTAAAAGCAAAATAATATTGCTTAGGTGGAATAACTATTGAAAACAAATATAATACCAACTGAATTTATAACTTTTAACCAAATAATGACCCAAGTATGAGTTGTTGTGGTCAGCCCATGATTTGAAAATGCATAAAAATTGATAATTGTAAATTTTCAAATGGAGAGGTTATCTTGATTGTATGTGTGAGCAGCTTTCATTATTCAGTTTAGTACCATATGATAAGAATTTTTAATAACATAATATATGGTTAGAAAGATAATACATGCATATAGATGTTTAATTTAGGTAATAATATTTAATTTTTCCAATTTAGATGCAAAGTCATTTGGCATGCACAAAAGAATATAATTCAGGTGAGCAAACATGGGAATGTAACACAGTCATATAAACATTTCTTCTTCATGGTCCTTTCATGATACATCATTAAAACTATAGTTCAGCTGGCTAGGTAGATAAGAGATCTCTGTGTGTAAAAGTGCTTATGATTCAACCTTGTGGCATGGAATGTGTATCTCTTAAAACCATGAGTGTGGTTGCAGCTGTAACTCCAGCACAGTGGAGCATGGAAACAAGGATCAGTTCAGCTTGCTGGACCCAGACTAACTGCAGAGTTAGTGACCAATTGTGGGAACAGGAGCAGAGCAATTATTTGATGATTTGATGACCTTCTCTAGCCTTCACCGGCACCTGTGTACATGCTCTCTCTCTCTCTCTGTCTCTCTCTGTCTCTCTCTGTCTCTCTCTGTCTCTCTCTGTCTCTCTCTGTCTCTCTCTGTCTCTCTCTGTCTCTCTCTGTCTCTGTCTCTGTCTCTGTCTCTGTCTCTCTCTCTCTCTCTCTCTCTCTTACACACACACATACATACATATGATAATTCACAGAAAGTCTGGCTGTAAGATTTGTGAAACCACCCACCCACCTCTTTTGCATTACGGCAAGAAAATTCGTATTTACCTTCTTTAAATTTTTCACAGTGACACAGTTAGTAGTATTAGCCAGAGTTCCCTAGAGAAAAAAATCCATTAAATACATTGTGTGTGTGAGTGTGTGTGTGTGTGTGTGTGTGTGTGTGCATGTGTAGTAACAAAGCACATGCCTAAAGTGAGAGAGGGATTCCAAGGAACTGGCTCTCTTGAGAGGAGTGAAAACTTCAAGGTCTGCGAGTTGTAGGCTCTAGGCTGGAGACCTGAGAATACTTAGAGAGGAATCTAAAGGCAGCCTGTTGGCAAAGCTCCTTCTTCTCTCAGGAGGCAAGGTATTCTTCCATTAAAGGCTTCAACTGACTGGAAAAGTCCTATTATGTTATGAGGGTAATCAATTTATATAGCCTCCAACCACTTAAATGTAGTCTCAAAAACAAGAACAACAAAATCTTCACTGAAACACTTCAAAGAAAATGTTACTAAATATCTAGACACCGTGTCCTAACTGTAGATGTTGACTCCTATTGATCTCTTATCAGTACTTGATGTCTCTGGGAATTTATATACCCTTTCCTTTCTTTTCTTTTCTTTTTTTTTCTTTCCTTTCTTATACATCACTGTGTCTAGACATTTGTAGAAACTAAATACATGCAAAAATTACATAAATAACTGACAGCTTTTTTGTGGGGGACTAAAAAAAAAAGCAAAAAACAAACAAACAAAAAAAACCTAACCAAACAAAAAAAAAACTCAGAAAAATGCTCGGTACCAATATGTCAAGTTTGCTAAATATTTTCCATCCATGGTTGACTGAATAAATACCCAGAGCCTACAGTTCTAGAGAATGACTATGCATTTCTAAAAATCTAATAAGTGCATATCTTCCCATGGAACTGGCCTGAGATGGCTATTTGATTTAAATAACCAAGTTTTAGAAAATAGTATAGTACTTGTTTAAAAGTGTGTGTATGGGTTTTGTGATACTGGTTATAAAATTAAAGTGATATAACGATAGTTCTTTTCTGAAAGCAAAAAGTGCATTAGTTTATAAATGGTAAAATAACTGCTGAAATATTGCAATATTTTGTTGAAGGATTACTTGATTAGTTTTGCTACCGAAACAGACATGCATGAACATACACCGCTACACACCCCGTGTGTTTTTGTATAAATATATATGTATACACACCCTGTGTGTTTTTGTATAAATATATATGTATACACATTTATACATATGTACATAAACACACATATATGTGTGTTTTTGAATAAATATATATGCATACATGTATACATATACACATCCACATAATACTTTTACACACCATTTCTTTGTATTTCTGCACCTCTAATACTGATTCTTTGATTTTCTTTTTCTTTCTTATCTTCTTCTTCTTCTTCTTCTTCTTCTTCTTCTTCTTCTTCTTCTTCTTCTTCTTCTTCTTCTTCTTCTTCTCCTTCTTTTTGATAAAAGTTTGTTTGGGAGCTAAATACAAACAAACCACAGCCCTCAGAATACAGATTTTTACTTATCCTAAACTCCATGTTCCAATGTGTTAATAGTTTACAAATATTTTATACAACAGAAAAAAGAAGTCAATTAACCAAAGAACATCTTAAATATATTGATACAAACATCAAGTAGGGGGTTCAGCTACAGGTCTCAGATATGATCCTACTGTCCTATCATTGAAGTTCAAATCAATTAGTCAGTTTGGCAGTGATAGTGAGTGTCTTTCCAGGAACATTGCAGTACTTATAAACATTTAGCAAATTGTATACAGGTATACACATATACATCCACATAAGGCCTCCACACACCATTTCTTTGTACTTCTGCACCTCTAAAGCTTATCAAACACTTGTTAACTGCAACACGCACTTTTGATTTTCAGCTTTGTTGTTTCTGAGAGGGTCTTGCTGCATTGCTCATGCTATACTTTAACTTGTGATCCTCCTGCCTCAGTGTCCTGAGTGTTGTGATTAAAGGTGTGAGTCACTATATTTAGATACACCATATTTAGGTACCTACGAAGTACAAATGTCTACAAATTTGTTGTATACTCTTTTCTTTTCCCAGTACTTTGGACCAATCCAGCATAGTGTGTGCTAGGCAAGAGCTAGCATTCACTGAAATGGATCCTCATATAGAACTTTCTGAATTTCCATAGCTCATCTTCTAGCCATATTCTTTAGAGTCATTCTTTAGCCATAGCTTTAGAGTATCTGTTTAGATATGAATGTATTGCATTTTCTTGAGTTCACAGCACATATAAAATTAATAAATATAATGTTTAAAGTAAGGTATGGCAAGGTATCTGTCTTTATACTTGACTAAAGTGTTTAGGATCTCAGAAGCAGTTTGAAGAAGTTTTCATATAGATTATATTTTTTGTTAATTAATTTATTTATTTACATTCCAAATATTGCTCCCTTTCTGATCCCACCTCTACAAGCTTTCTACCCCCTCTGCCCTACTCTATGTTTCTGAGAAGGTGTCCTCCTCCATCTACCCACTCCTACCTTACCCTGCTCACACCCCCCTTTCCTGGAGCATCAAGTTTCTAGAGGATTAAGCACACATCCTTTCTAACTGAGGCCAGACAAGCCAGTCCTTTGCTTCTTATGTATTGGGGGGGGGGGGGATGAGAGCGCAGACCAGCCCATGTATATGGTCTTTGGTTGGTGACTTAGCCTCTAGAAGCTTTGAAGGTTCCGGGTTAGTTGATACTGTTGTTCTTCCTATGGGTTGGAATCTGCTTCAATTCCTTCAGTATGTCCCCTAACTCTTCCATAGGGATCCCCAGGATCCTCAACCTCAGTCCAAATGGAGGCCATGTCTATTAGGTTCCATCTCCCCAATGTTGGTCATTTCAACTGAAATTATTCCCATTGAGTCCTGGGATCCTCTGGCATCCCTAGTGCCTGGGACTTACTACAGGTCACCCTCGGTGCCCCTCACCCCACAGCTGCATATTTCTACTCTTCTGGACCTCTGGGCTTTTCTCCTGTCTCCTCCCTTACCTGATCCTGCCTGCCCTTTCTCCGCCCTCTCCCATGTCAAACATCATTTCTTTGTACTTCTGCACCTCTAATGCTGAGTCTTTGATTTTCAAGTCAAGTTCAAACAAAACCGACCCACCATGTACTTTCAATTATTTTTTTGAAGGCCTGCAGCACAACCTGAATTTCAATATGGCTATGATTTATTCAGTAATTTGTAAGTTTCAATGAATCACTATTACTTTCTACAATACAATTTTAATACATTTCTTGAAACAGATTTCTGTATTCTCAGAGTCAAGAGTCGACAATTTCACAAGGTATGAGAAGACATATCTTATGGGGCAAATTGATCTTTGGCAACTTTACTAAATGAAACTTAATTCAACTTTCTGAGGATGTTTTGTTATGTTGCTGATGCCAGTTTTCCTGTGACAAGTGAATATTTGTGAACATGTCTTATTTATTTAAAAAATATTCAATCTCTTCAGTATTATATATTCTGCTATAATATCAAATTTTCAGACTGGGGAGATGGCTCTGTAAGAAAGGTTTTTCATTTTTGATTATTGCACAATCTTTAGGGCCGGAGGTGAATTCTAAGCACACGAATTAAAAGTTAGGCATGACCACCTGCACACATGGAGCTCCATCCCTGTTGATGTACATGAGGAGAATAAAGACATGACCATCTCTGAAGCTTGCTGACTGTCCAAATATCAATGGGTCAGGAGTCTGGTTTCCAGATTAGCTACTAGTCACTTGGATTCTAAGGCTGCAGTCCAGTCAGTTGGGCCTGAAATTAAATCCAGAGGCCTGACTGAGAAAAACATCTACCTTCAGGTGAACTTTGGCTTTGGGCTCAGTTTGTTTCCTGGCATCCATTGGACAGGGCACTCCAGTTCTTGGCTAGTCAGAGATATAGGTCACCCTGAGCAGCTGGAGGGATCTTAGGTTCTTCTAGGTGTTTCTCTTCTCTCATTTCTGGCTTGCCCAGGTGTCTATATGCCTAACCAGCTAGCAAGGAATTGCTCTTAAGCAAGCCATCAATCAAGGAAGAGCGTTACACTGTACGACCTAAACCTCAAAGTGCTGTCCCATCACTCAGCTATTCCAATGCTGTGATTAACACCCAGATCCAGCTATTATTTATGAACAAATGGTGAGAATTTCTTACAGAATCAAGGACCCAAGAAGGTTGGGATGTTAGCAAAGGAGTGGGAGGGTTTTTGAGTCTGGTAGCTACAGTTGGCACAAAGCTTTATTGAACACCATGAAAAATAGCAGGAGAATCTTTTTCAAGTGTGAACACCACTAGCAAATGACACTGAGGCTTAAAAATAGATCTTTCCTACTTTCAGAATTTCAGACTCAATATGATGAAAAGTTTTGATCTAGTTCTTTTTTTTTCTTGGCTCCTTGACTTCCATAGCGCACACAAGCCAGTCAGGTCCTGGATGGCATCCCTTCTCAGCTTCATCCCTGGCCACTGCTCAGTGATCACCACTGCAACTTTTTGGCAGGTGAAATGTTCAAGCTCTGCACTCCACACCTGTGCTGGAAATCTAATATACAGAGAGGGCAAATGTGGGCATCAGACCCACAGGAAAGGAAGCTGATGAGCTCAAGGCATGCAATGAAGCAGAAGTTAGAGGAGAATCAAGTAGAGTGCACAGCAAATAAGAGAGTGAAATGGGAAATAGGGAGATGGCTCCTCATTTTGTTCTTTATTCTACATACAAAACCTGGAGGATATCTTTTTCTAATTTCAAACAGCTGTAAGTTCAAAATTGTGGATGGTAAATTGATAACCTAAGGGCTGAATATTTTACGGGTCCAAATGTACAGCAATCAGTTATCTGTTCTTTTATTAGAAAGATGCAAAAGGTGTTTCTGGATGGGTAGTTAGGATGAAAACAATAGAAATACTTGTTGGAAAAGACAAAAAGTCCACTATAGCTCAAACTCTCAACTAACATTAAGGGAGCAGAAGCTGAGGTATAATTTTGAGGAAATGAGGCTAGGCCAGCCAGAGAAACTACTATAAAAGTCCTGGTTCTTCCTCCTAACTCCATGCTCTAAGAAATAAGACTCAAGGTCAGACTATATGTCAAGTACCTTGGCCATGTGTTTAGGCTCTTTTCTGACTAGGTAGTAATTTAGTAAACCCCTTTATTCTGACTGACATTCTGCCACTTGCCTCATTACCTGGCCTCATCACATCTTCCAGGGAAACTCACCCACACCTGGCTCTATCCAAGAATTCTCTCTGTCTTCTAAATGTCCCACCTTCGATTCTACACTTTCCTCCAGGATATAGGATTTTTTAATGGACAGGTAATGAATCCATACAATACAAAAGATATTTTCTCTAAGCAGGAAGGCGATTAAACTGTTACTCTGGAAAATCTCCTAGCATCCTTACTGTGTAATGAGTTGCCTATGTGTTTCAGGAGTAGAGCATGAGATAGCAGACAGGTGATAAATATCTTTGTAGTGTCTATAAGTACTAAATGAGGGCTGAGGAATTGGGTCATTATAGAGCACCTGTTTCTCTTGCAGAACACCCAGATTTAATTTCATGTACTCATAATAACATCTCACAACCATCCTTAACTTCAGTTATAGGAAGCAACAGGCACACAAGTGGCAAACATATATCTTAATGTTGGGAAAACATTAATATACATAATGAAATCTCTAGAGATACCATGAATTCCCTATGATTCAGTTGTATAGCATGTGGCTTCTCATTCATTTATCCAAGGGACTAATGAATGAAAGAGATTAATATAATGGTGGAGATTATATCTAAATTAGAAGACTGAAACTTTGAAATAACACACATGAACATCATAGAGTGGTAGGTGATACGTCTCATAGAAAACAAATCAGCAGGCTGGAGAGATGACTTGGTGAGTAACTTAGCTATGTCAGTGTGAGGAACTGAGTTCAGGGACTCAGGAGAAATTAAAGTTTCATGCAGTAGTGTAAAATTCTTGACTTGAAAAGAATAAAAGGAGACCGGAGATGGAGAAGAGTACCTAGAAACCCTCAGGCTGGCTAGGTGGGTGTAAACACCTGGGAAGAAAGGTACCCTGTCTAACAAAATGGTGGACAGTGAAACAAAACAACCATCACCGTCCTCTGACTTCTAGACTTTAGCCGTGGTAAACACACACTACTCCCTCCTCTGACGCACATACACACATAAATACAGCACATACAGACATTTTAAGAAAGAAAAAAATTCACACACTCTTGCATTTATTGCTATTCAACACTGAGGTAGTGACAAACAGACAAACAGAATGAGGATTGTGTCTGGGAACTGACAGTGACCATTGGCTAACAGCCATTAAGGAGATGGTAATCACAGCCCTTCAGGAAAAGGAGGTAGCTAGATCCTGCCAAAACTGTACTCCTCCTCCTCCTCCTCCTCCTCCTCCTCCTCCTCCTCCTC
>NC_034593.1:65376765-65379836 GCF_900095145.1 Mus pahari
TCCTCCTCCTCCTCCTCCTCCTCCTTCTTCTTCTTCTTCTCCTTCTTCTTCTTCTTCCCCTTGCCCTTCCCCCCTCCTCCTTCTTCTTCTTTTAAATTTTATTTATTTATATTTTTCACACTCCAGATTTAATCCCCCTCCCAGTCCAGGTTTACCCTCTGACTGTTCCCCATCCCATACCACCTCTGCATCTCCCGTCTCCATGAGGATGTCTCCACCCCCACACCCCCACCAGACCTCTAAACTCCCTGGGCCCTCCAGTATCTTCAGGGTTAGGTGCATTTTCTCTGACTGAAACCAGACCCTGCAGTCCTCTGCTGTATATGTGTTGGGGGCCTCATATCAGATGATGTATGTTGCCTCGTTAGTGGTCCAGTGTCCGAGAGATCTCAGGGGTCCAGATAAATTGAGACTGCTGGTCATCCTACAGGGTCACCCTCCTCCTTAGCTTCTTCCAGCTTTTCACTAATTCAATCACAGGGTCAGCAGCTTCTGTCCATTGGTTGGGGGCTCTTGGACACAATCATCCTGCTTCCTCTTTTTCTTCCTCCTTTTCTCAGTGAGAGCTCAGCTGACTCAACACTGTGACTTTATCTCTGTGGGAGTCTACATGGGAAACCTAGGCAGACTGCCACATTCTGAATTACTGTTCTGTGAGATAATAAGTGGATGTTGATGTAAAAAGAAATAGATTTCAGAAGAAAATGAGGGCTATCACTATAGCCTGTATTTAAGAGGAATCAAGTATTTAGAGGGAGTCAAGCATACTGTTCCTAAGGAAGAGAAAAAGTCCAGTGTTTCTGGGCAGACTGAATCATAGTTAGCTGGGCAGAAAGGGAAAGTAGTGGTATGCTTTGTTGGATCTTGTCGATCAATAATGGAGCTTTCGTTGCTTTATAGTTAAGTAAAAAGATGCCAATGGAGAACATAGGCCAGTAACAGAAAGCTGAGGACTGTTAGTGACATGCTATCTATACAAGCATACTTTAAGTGTGGTCTCCTATCATTCATTCCCTCTTGTCTAGCTCAAAATATCACCAACCCTATGAAATTTAAACAAATCTCTTGACCTTATGTTTTACCATAATATTTGAGTCATAACTGCTGGTGTTCTTTAAAAGATGTTATATTTATTTATCTTTTGTATGTGTGTCTGAGTGTTAATGGGATAACACACATTTCAAGGTCAAAGCTTTGCTTCTAGTGTCACTCACCAGCATTTCTTTTAATGTAACCTATGAAATAACAAATTCACAGGGTTTGACAATAGTGTGTAACAATGATTATTAAGATTTGATTTTTTCCATCTTCTGTTTGAATATTGGACATTGAAAAAAAAAACTTGCTGAACTTTGCATAGGACTCTTCTGTTGTTCCTAGTCAAACTATCCTTATCTGTGCACCTTAATCACTTTATCAAATTCTTTTCCAGACTTACGTCAGGATGTCTTCAAATCCCATAAAGATCAGGAATATTCAGGGCACTTTGTTTTTTGCTTTATTGTTGGTAAGGGAGCAAACTGTCTTTGGATTTCTGATTTTAAATATTTCTGAAACACTTTCTTCTATATAATTTTAAAGATGTGTTATTTATTATTCCTGTGTACGATGTGTGTAGGTGGGCATGTGTGCCATAGTATGTCTATGGAGGTCTGATGATAATTTTATGGAGACAGTTCTCTTTCTTCACTTACACTCTGGAGTGTGCATTCAGACTGCCATGCTTGCTGCCAAGCACATTTATCCACAGAGCCATGACAGCAGCTTTCCCTCATGCTGCATTCAAACAGGTGCAAATGTTCACCCAGTTGCCAGGCTATTGGAAAATGTTTTTCTAATTTACAGAGTGTATTTCCAAAAAAAAGATATAAGAAGTGGAGAGTTTTGTCTCTTCTTCCTTTCCGATTGCAAAGCATAAAGACAGAAAACAGTGGTAAGGTTTGCTTTACGGTCTTCAGCCTTACTTCAGGAGATGTTCCCAAACTGGTCCTATGTCAGGAATAGTAAGGTCATTAGCTTTCACTTAAAAAATTGTTTTCTCATTTCTTTTAAGGAAGTTTTGTAAGGTCACTAATGTATAGAATTTCTCTTTTACACACTAGATACTCTGCTTTGACTAAATAAGGTATGATTCTCAAAATGGAAGCTATTCAAAGCCACACCCCAAAACATCTTATTATTTTTCCATTGTTAACTATGTGCTGAAATCTCCCCCATAAATCCTATTTCTGTAAGAGTAACATCTACTGCTGTTAGGTTGGGTTACCACCCCATCAAATCTCCAGGCATGATCCTTTCAGTTGAGGTAAAACATTGATACATATCTCTGTTAACAACAATAACCAGTGTTGAGTGCTACTTTAAAACACAAACCAAATCTCAGCATAGGTAAATGAGTGTTCAAGCTGAGAAAATTTAGCCTTCAGGGAATTTACTAGTAACTCCAGCTTTATAGATAAAAGATCAAGGTGGATGCCAAAAAATAAAGATAGAAAATACCTCCATGACTTCAGTGTATTTCGTATATCTTTAGAAAAGGTTCAAATAGGGCTTATGACTAGAGATAACCCTGACTTGGAAAGATCTTGCCTATCCAGATTTGCGAACAGTACAAACTGTATCTCACAACACAATTCTGTAAGATAATTGGTTAGGTCCCATAGGTGTTACTGGTGATAATGAGTGGGTTAAGTGAAAATCCTGGCTGGAAAAATGAGTTGAAAATTTAAAACAGTTGAAAGCAATGTGGCTCTTGCACCATTTCTGATTCAATGCACCGATGAATGCTCTGATAAAACATGNATCATAACCACTGAGCTACATGGGATTTGATTGCAACACTATTTTCCATTTCTGGACAAGTTTTCCTTATTGGAAAACCATACTAGAATGTCATAAACACACACACACACACACACACACACACACACACACACACACGCATGCACTCAACCACGCACACACATACACATACGCACACACACATGCACACACACACATCAGCATTCAATCAGAATCTTTAGGTCTTCGAACATGCGTGCATGCGTGTGTGTGTGTGTGTGTGTGTGTGT
>NC_034593.1:65381047-65382603 GCF_900095145.1 Mus pahari
TTGGGTTACCTCACTAAGGATGATATCCTCCAGATACATCCATTTGCCTAAGAATTTCATAAATTCATTGTTTTTAATAGCTGAGTAGTACTCCATTCTGTAAATGTACCACATTTTCTGGATCCATTCCTCTATTGAGGGACATCCGGGTTCTTTCCAGCTTCTGGCTATTATAAATAAGTCTGCTATGAACATAGTGGAGCATGTGTCCTTATTACCAGTTGGAACATCTTCTAGATATATGTCCAGGAGAGGTATTGCTGGATGTGCCAGGAGTACTATGTCCAATTTTCTGAGGAACCGCCAGACTGATTTCCAAAGTGGTTGTACAAGCTTGCAATCCCACCAGCAATGGAGGAGTGTTCCTCTTTTTGCACATCCTCACCAGCATTTGCTGTCACCGGAATTTTTGATCTTAGCCATCTGACTGCTGTGAGATGGAATCTCAAGTTTGTTTTGATTTGCATTTCCCTGATGATTAAGGATGTTGAACAGTTTTTCAGGTGTTTCTCAGCCATTTGGTATTCCTCAGTTGAGAATTCTTTGTTTAGCTCTGTACCCCATTTTTAAATGGGAAGACCTTAATACTTAACAGTTCTCTCTAACTGCCAGCCTGTGGACAACCACTTTGAACATTTACCATTTTTTTTCTCATTTTCATTCTTTTCATCCTCACTAGAATGCTAGAATGCTAGGACTTAATAACTATATTATTGTAGTCTTCAATTAAGTTAAACTGAGGCTTAACTATACTAAATAAATAATGCCTTTGGTGTTTCAGTTGAAAAACAATTTTATTCAGCTTAATTCCAATATCCCTCCAAATATTAAAAAAAATTGGTTTAGTAGACAATGCTGTCTGTGGTCCTAAAAAAAGTCTATGATAATGTTCCATGATAATCATTGCAATAGAAGAAACGCACAGAAATTCTTAGCACAATTCCAGGATGGACAGTATACTTGGAGTCTAGCAACCATGTTACAACATGATAGAGAGGATAAAAATAAAGTACCAAGTCGGGTGGGTAGAAAGGTGGGAGCGTCTTGGAGGATGTTACAGAAGCAAAATAATGTGATCAAAATATACTGGATGAGATCGTCAAAAATTTAAAATAAAAGAGCTTGAGATAAAAAATGAAATTAAAAAGAATCTTCAAATTTGTATATTTTCTTCATCCAGAAAGGGATAAAAATAAAGTATTTCTATTATTGTTATCTTAAAAATGTTTAAATGTCATTTTTATTTCCTCAGATGATGGATGAGATGAGAACCATACACAAGCTGTTCGAATCCAGGACTTGGAATGAGACAAGTCCATTGTTTCTCTGTTGTAATTATCCCTAGTCCTAGGCCTGGAAACTTCTAACCTCTGTACAATGAATCTTCAAAGCTGGTGGATACAATCTGACTTCTCTTGGCTTCTCTCTAATTTATTCAGTCCTTACCTGTGTCCAGTTTCTTCTCTCTGCAACCTTTCTCTGTAAAAATGATCCATTAAAACTGCCATTCACACACACACACACACACACACACACACACACACACACACACACAC
>NC_034593.1:65382742-65385760 GCF_900095145.1 Mus pahari
CTCTCTCTCTCTCTCTCTCTCTCTCTCTCTCTCTCTCTCTCTCTCTCTCTCTCTCTCTCTCTCCTGTCCTGCACTATGGACTCTCTCTTTCCTGTCCTATTCTCTATGAGTTGGGCATGTCGTATCTCTTATTCATTCTCTCAGATCTTCCTTTGATTCAGCACTTTCCCTGCCCCCTGAATTAGATATCACTTTCAAACATGTCTGCTTACTTCTGCAAACGAACCTTACCTTCATTATTAGGGAATAAATGTGTATACTAAGGGTGAGTCTGTTATGCAAGGAGATAATATTGTAATCCAGGGCATGTCTGCTTTCTGCCTGGATCATATAGACAAAGGTTTTGGATGTGATTCTTTGCCAGAGCTATCACGTTGCTGGATGAAAATTCCTCCACCAAAAAAATGCCTTAATATTGTGACATTAAGAGAATGTAATGCATTTTATATACTAAATGTAAATTTATTTGCAATGTAGTTTCTACCCATCTAACACATAAGCAATGAAATACTTCAGTCTACTTGTGCAGCAGAAAAAAAGCATTATTTTAAAAAAATGTATAAAAAGAAGGAATTATGAAAGGAAACTGCAAGATAGCCAAGAATGAATGCTACTTAACCTCTGCATTAGTTGAGAATTTTCACTGCAATTTTGGTAATATACTAGATTGTAAATTTCATCAAAGTTTGGCAGATTTCAAATTTTTGTGGAAATCACCACAAAACGGTGACATTTATGAAATTATTTGTGCATGAGTCAAACATTACACTGATAGTAACAGAAACACAACACTCACAGATTATTTAGTTGTTAATTTATATTAGTTTACTAAAGGAGGATAAAAATTACTTGGAATTCTTACTTGGAATTTATTTAGGAAAACCATGTTTTGTCTACAAAAAATTGTAGGTAATGTATTTTAATGTTTTTTCAATATTTATTTATTTTAATATATAATTTGCCCCTTATTTATTTAACCACATTAGCTCAAAATTTACAAAAATGAGATTTAGAATATATTTTAAACATTAATATAACATATTCTCTTTGGTATAGACACATAGCTTAAAGAATGATTAAATTATTTCAGTGAGTATATGTTATTCCTAAATTTTGAATATTTTGATGTTAAAAAAAATCAATAACCAGGCCTTCTTGAGAGTTACAGATGTCTTCAAATTAATGTGTCAGACACTGAGTTATTCATTCTGAATAAAACCGTTTTACCAAATGTTGTCACAAAGCGTAAATGGATTATCAGATCAATTAAGTTGAAATTAGTAATCATCCATATGTTAAAAAGTCATAACTGTGAATACTATATCATTATTCAGAATTTGAGATTTCTGTGGTTCTGAATATGTCCTTGCACATTAACTTTGTTCTTTCTCTGGATCTATTACACTTAGTGATATAAAAGTGTGGAAACAGATTTGTCATCACATTTTAGGCATATTAAATTAAAACTCTTGCTTAGTTATACAATCAATCATTCAAAACTTCATATTCATTGTAGCCTCTGTCAAGGATACCAAACTGAAGTCTCATCTTTTAATTTACTGTAGCCCTCTGTGTGTTTGTTTCTCATTGTCCTGAGGGTTCTATTTGAAAGTAGAACTGCCATGCTCATCTTTGGTTATAATGTGGACTGCACAAATTGTATATTTTCAGTTGAAAAACAGGCTATACCAATTCATTTTCTCCACACATGATCTGAACAGTTAAGCTATGAAGCAGGTGTTGTATTTCTATGTTTAAGCAACAGTCATGTATAGACCTATTGTTTCCACAAGCTGTTAGCACCCAGATAGGCTATTTGACATTACCATAAGCATTTTCTTTGTAACAGAAAAATGTGACAGGCATGGTCTCATTTGCCTATGACTGTATCATACATTCTCAGGTCACTTCTCAGAATACATTGTGAGAGCTAAAAATATCTGTTTGTTACTCAGTATGCAAAACTCAAAGAATAAAATGAGAACAGGGATTTATACATTCTAGTTTACGAAGCTCACAGAAGTTCACCCTTTAACACCAGCACATTAAATTGTTCAACTCCTATGACTGTACCTCCCAAATAAATAATTTTTTTTATAAAGAGAACAACAGAATCTGTTAAGAGATTCATCATAAAAATGACTTTTAAGACTACAGAGCAAGGTGTGCTAAAACAAATCATCTTTTTTCTTAAAAACATGATTATTTGCAGAGATCAAAAGCATTTTTATTCACTTTCATTGAGCCAGGGAGAATAAAATGAGTTTGACTTCAGGATCTTTAGGCAATGGTTGGTCCAGCCTAATTTTATCTCTACTTGGAGCTTCTGGATGTTCATCATATATGCAAAGTATAAATCCAGAGAGATACATTGAAATTTCCTCATATTCAGTTTTACAGCTTCCTTAATTAAATTTATTTTTAATGAATTCACATTTCACTGGATTTGTTCAACACATCAATGTTTTGCTTTTTAGTAAAGTAAACTTTTGCCATAGCTTTTTCTTCCCTTCATCCTAATTAGTAGGTAAAAATCATATGCACATATTTTCCTCAAAGTTCTTTCCAATTGTCATGAATTTACATGAAAAGTAATTGTCTCCACTTGAATTCTCATTATTTTAGAACATGACAACAACGGGACAGATAAGAAAGTAGTGTTCTTGTGAATTTAAGGATTTTGGTTAGTGACATGATATACAATTTTCAAAGTACCAAGAATCAAATGTTTAACAATAAAATTGAGATAATCTACTTTCCTCATTCAGAGACAAAGCTTCCTAGGGTTTTTTTTTATTAATTATTATTCTCTTTATTTACATTTCAAATGCTATCCCGAAAGTTCCCTATACCACTCCCCCGCCCCTGCTACACTACCCACCCACTCCCACTACTTGGCCCTGGCCTTCCCCTGTGCTGGGTCATATAAAGTTTACAAGACCAAGGGGCCTCTCTTCCCAATGACGGCCAATTAGGCCATCTTCTGCTACATATGCAGCTAGAGACACAAGCTCAGGG
>NC_034593.1:65386220-65390761 GCF_900095145.1 Mus pahari
AGTCCCTAGATATGCACTCACTGATAAGTGGATATTAGCCCAGAAACTTAGAATACCCAAGATACATTTTGCAAAACATAAGAAAACCAAGAAGGATGACCATCGTGTGGATACTTTATTCCTCCTTAGAATAAGGAACAAAATACCCATGAAAGGATATAGGTACAGAGACAAAATTTAGAGCTAAGATGAAAGGATGGACTATACAGAGGCTTCCTAGGTTTTTTTAAGGTTGACTCACAAGTAGGATTACATTTGAGGAAAAAGTCAGAGTAACTCTCTTTTGATGAGTTGGACAATTGTACTAATGAAAGTTCATTCCTGAGTGGGATTGTGTGAATATTAGCACTGCAGAGCTTCTCCTTTCTTAAACATTGGTGGTATGGTGCAAATCTGACAGCCTTCATAAAAATTAACACTCAGATGATGGAATCAGATGACATTTAGATAGCAACTTTTCCAGTGATTGGGATGGGTATTTCCTAAAGCCCAGACTTTGAGATGAAATTATATGCTTTGAAAAGATAGAATGCAAATTTCAACATCATAATGGAACTATGCTGAGTCATCAAAGAAGGGAACATGTGATTGACTTGATTTGCCAAGTTCATATTCCTTAAAGCAGGAAGTAGAAAGTAGGCTACTAATAACAGGACAGAAGAGCACTAAGCAGAGTTCTAAATTAGTAACATTTTCTATTATAAAAGGTCTGTTACTTTGACCACAGTACAAGAAATCTTGCCTTCATTTCTCTTTTCATTATTATTTCTCAATTTATTACTTTATATCCAGATCATAGTACCCCCTCCTCTTTTTCTAGTTCCACATTTCCAAATCCCTTTCCCCAATACCCATTTCAGAGAAGGTGGGAAGGCCTTTTGTACCACCCTTCCATGTAACATCAAGCTGTATGAGGACTAAGCACATGCCCTCTCACTGATGCCCAGTCAGTTAGGGGAAAGGTATCCCATGGCGGGCACATAGTCAGAGCCAACTTCCACTCCAACTAATAAGGGACCATCATGAAGGCTGAACTGCACATCTGCTAAAAATATGTAAGGTGCCTGGGTTTAAATACTGTATGATCTTTAGTTGACGGTTCAGTCTCTGTGAGCACCCATGGGTGCAGGTAAGTTAAGTTAGTCTGTAGATCTTGTAGCATCCTTGACCTCTCTGACTTGCTCAATTCTATCCCCAGCACTTTCACAAGACTATGGCTTTTGAATGATGTTTGGCTAAAGGTCTCTGCATCAGCTTCCATCTGCTACTGGATGGAGCCCTAGGTGAGAGCTATGCTAGGCTCCTGTCTGCAATAATTAACAGAGTATAATTAATAGTGTCAGGGGTTGGCTTCTTCCATGGGATTTATCTCAAGGTGGTCCAGTCATTGGATGGCTGTTCCTTCAAGGTCTGATCTGTCTTGATCTCTGTGAATCTTGTATGATGAAAAAATTTTGGGGTGAAGGTTTTGTGGGTGGGTTGATGAACCCCTTTCTCCACTGGAGTTCCACATGTCTACAGGAGTTGGCCACATAAGTTTTTATATAGCCTGCTGGTACGAGTCTCAGCTAGATACACAACCCTAGACTCCCTAGAGACGCCACAGTCCCAGGTCTCCAGCTAGTCCCAGAAATGCCCCTCATCGATTTCTCTTCTCACTCCCACCCCTCCCTTTCGGCACACCTGATCCCCATTCCTGTTCTCCTCCTCACCCCTTCTCCCAGCCAGATCACTCATTCTATCCAGTGCTTGTGACTACTTCCCCTCCTCTGAGGGAGATTTGTGCATCCTCTCTTGGTCTTCACTTATTCCTTATTTTCTTTGGTATTTTCATGATATCTTTTTTAAAAAATAGCTGAATAGAATTCCAATTTGTAGATATACAGATTCAGCATTCCTGTTTTTATTAATCATTTTTTATTTAAGTGATATCTACCTTCCTGGTTACCCCTCCTCAACCCCCATCCCATCATCCCTCTCCCCACTCCCATTTGCCTCTATGAGGGTGCTCTTCCACACACTTACCCACACACACCTCACATCTCTAGCCTCTAGAGCATCAAACCTCTACAGGATCAAGAACCTCCCCTCCCACTGATGTCAGATAACTCCATCCTCTGTTACATACGTGTCTGGAGCCATGGATCCCTCCAAAAATACTCTTTGGTTGGTGGTTTAGTCTCTGGGATGACAGGGTTGTCCAGTTAGTTGATATGGTTCTTCCCATGATGTTGTTATCCCCTTCAGTTCCTCCAGTCCTTTCCTTAGCTCTGCCATTGTGGTCCCAGGGTCAGTCCAATGGTTGGCTATGAGTATCTGCATCTGTATTGATCAGGTGCTGGAAGAACCTCTCAGAGAACAGCCATACCAGGCTCCTGTCAGCAAACACTTCTTGGCATCAGCAACAGTGGACCAAGAAACTCCAAATAAAATCAGATACACTAAAAATAATAGAAGAGAAAGTGGGGAAGAGCCTCAAACACATGGGCACAGTGGAAATTTTCCTGGAAATAACACCAATTGCTTATGCTCTAAGAACAATCAATAAATGGAAACTCATAAAATTGCAAAGCTTCTGTAAGGCCAAGGATACCGTCAGTGAGACAAAATAGCAACCAACAGATTGGGAAAAGATCTTTACCCATCCTACATTCGATAGAGGGCTAGTATCTAATAAATACAAATAACTCAAGAAGTTAGACTACAGAGAACCAAGTAACCCTGTTAAAAATAGGGCACAGAGCTAAACAAAGAATTCATCAACTGATATGGAATGGCTGAGAACTGTTCAACATCCTTAATAATGGGGGAAATGCAAATAAAAACAACTCTAAGATTCCACCTCACACCAATCAGAAGGGCCAAGGTCAAAATCTAAGATGATAGCAGATGCTGGCCAGGATGTGGAAAAAGAGGAACACTCCCCCATTGCTTGCAGAATTTCAAACTGGTATAACCACTCTGGAAATCAGTCTGACTGTTTCTCAGAAAATGGAACATAGTACTACCTGAGGACCTAACGATACTACTGGGCATATACCCAAAAGATCTTCTAAAATATAAGTAGGACATATGTTCCACTATGTTCATTACAGCCATATTTATAATAGACAGAAAATGGAAAGAACCCAGATGACCTTCAACAGAGGAATGGATACAGTAAGTATGGTACATTTACACAATGGAGTACTACTCAGCTATTAAAACAATGACTTTATGAAATTATGAGGCAAATGGATGGAACTAGAAAATATCATCCTGAATGAGGTAACACCATCACAAAAGAACACACATGATATGAACTTACTGATATTTGGATATTAGCCCCAAAGCTCAGAATACCCAAGATACAATTCACAGACAATATGAATGTCAAAAAGAAGGAAGAGCAAAGTATGGATGCTTCAGTCCTTCTTAGAAGGGGGAACAAAATACTCGGGGGAGGTAGAGTGTGGGAGGGACTTGGGTGGAAGAGAGGAAGGGGAGGGGGAAAAAGGGTGGGAAGGATCATGTATGGGAGGAGACAGGGATGATATACTGAGGGTCAGAAATTTGAATAGAGGTGCATAGCAATGAGGGACTAGGAACTGGGGGGAGCCACCAGCAAGTCCCAGATGCCAGGAAAGCAAGAGGTTCCCAGGACCCAGTGGATATGATATTAGCTGAAATGCCCAAGAAAGGGGAAGGATAAACTATAGAGACCATATCCAGAGGTTAGGAAAGGCCCCTGGCTGGGGGATGGAGCCACCCACTCATCTCCAAATTTTTGTTCTGTTTTGTTTTAAAATTATTTTATTAGATATTTTCTTCATTTACATTTCACATGCTATCCCAAAAGTCCCCTATACCACCCCCCACCCTGCTCCCCTACTCACTCACTCCTACTTCTTGGCTCTGGCATTCCCTTGTATGGGACCTATAAAGTTTGCAAGATCAAGAGGTCACTCTTCCCAATTATGGCCAACTAGGCCATCTTGGGCTACATATGCAGCTAGAGACATGAGCTCTGGGGGTACTGATTAGTTCATATTGTTATTCCACCTATGGGGTTGTAGACGCCTTCAACTCCTTGGGTAATTTCTCTAGCTCTTCCATTGGGGGCCCTGTGTTCCATCCTATAGATGACTGTGAGCATCCACTTCTGTATTTGCCAGGTACTGCCATAGCCTCACAGGGGACAGCTATATCAGGGTCCTTTCAACAAAAACTTTCTGGCATATGCAATAGTGTCTGCTTTTGGTGGCTGATTATGGGATGGTCCCCTGGGTGGGGCAGTCTCTGGATGGCCCATTCTTTCAACTTAGCTCCAAACTTTGTCTCTGCAACTCCTTCCATGGGTATTTTATTCCCTATTTTAGGGAGGAATGAAGTATCCACATGTTGATCTTCCTTCTTGATTTTCTTGTGTTTTGGTAATTGTATCTTGGGTATTCCAGGATTCTGGGCTAATATCCACTTATCAGNGAGTGNATATCTAGTGACTTCTTTGGTGATTGGGTTACCTCACTAAGGATGATATCCTCCAGATACATCCATTTGCC
>NC_034593.1:65390772-65447460 GCF_900095145.1 Mus pahari
TGGGATTCTGTTCTTGTGGCTGTCTTCTTTTAGTTTTGTTGAAGGATTACGTTCTTGTTTTCTCTGGGGTGTCATTTCCATCTTTGTGTTGGTGTTTTCCCATTATTATCCTTTGAAGGGCTGGATTCGTGGATAGATATTCTGTGAATTTGATTTTTTCATGGAATACTTTGGTTTCTCCATCTATGGTATTTGAGAGTTTTGCTGGTTATAGTAGCCTGGGCTGGCATTTGTGTTCTCTTAGTGTCTATATATCATTTATCCAGGATCTTCTGGCTTTCATAGTCTCCGGTGAGAAATCTGGAGTAATTCTAATTGGACTGCTTTATATGATATTGACCTTTTTCTCTTACTGCTTTTAATATTCTGTCTTTATTTAGTGCATTTAATTATTATGATTATTGTTCTGTTTATTATGTGTCAGGAGGAATTTCTCTTCTGGTCCAGTCTATATGAAGTTCTGTATGCTTCTTGTATGTTCATGGGCATCTCTTTCTTTAGGTATGGGAAGTTTTTTTCTATAATTTTGTTGAAGATAATTGCAGGTCCTTTAGATTGAAAATCTTCATTCTCATCTATTCCTATTATCTGTAGGTTTGGTCTTCTCATTTTGTCCTGCATTTCCTGGATGTTTTGAGTTAGGATCTTTTTGCATTTTGCATTTTCTTTGATTGTTATGTCCATGTTCCCTATGGAATCCTCTGTACCTAAGATTCTCTCTTCAATCTCTTGTATTCTTTTGATCATGCTCACATGTAAGGTTCCTGATTTCTTTCCTAGTGTTTCTATCTCCAGAGTTGTCTCCCTTTGGGTTTTCTTCATCTTTTCTACTTCCATTTTCAAATCCTGCATGGTTTTATTCAATTCCATTCCCTGTTTGCTTGTGTTTTCCTGTAATTCTTTAAGAGATTTTGTGTTTCTTCTACCTGTTTAGCAGTGTTTTCTTGTATTTCATTAAGTGAGTTATTACTGTCCTTCTTAAAATCTTCCACCACCATCATGAGATATGATTTTAAATCCGTGTTTTGCTTTTAGGGTGTGTTGGGGTATCCAGTACGCGCTGTGGTAGGCATACCGGGTTCTGATGATGCCCAGTTTTCTTGGTTTCTGTTAGTAAGATTCTTATGTTTGCCTTGTGCCATCTGGAAATCTCTGGTGTTAATGTTCAAGCTGTCTCTGGCTGGAGCTTGATTTTTCCTGTGATTCTGTTAGCCTTTGTCAGCACTGCTGAGAATCCAACTCTCACCTGAGTCCCAGTGGTCAGAGCACTCTCTGCAGGCAAGCTTTTCTCTTGCAGGGCAGGTATCCAGTAGTCTGCAGCTCTGATCCACCTTCTGAATCCTGGGATCAGAGACCTCCCTGTAGGCTCACTCTCCTCTTACAAGGAAGGTTCCCAGGGGCCTGGGTCTCTGCTCTGCCTCCGACCAAGGTGATCTTGAGATCCTGAGGTGGTGTGGAAAGTACTCTTGAGTGCTCAGAGTCCTCTGCTGGGGTTCAGACGGAAGATGACAGGGGTGGCCCCAACCGGACCAGAACCCAGCTTCAGGTCGGGCAGTGTTCCTTTGTCCCTCTTCCTGCTGGCACAAGACCCTCTGAGATTCTTGGGAGCTGATGTTGCGTTCCACTTACCCATGTTCCCGAGGTCATTCTGAGGACCTGTGATCCTGATGTGATCCCGAGGACCTGTGGTGTGGAGAGTACTCTGCAGAGCTCAGCCACCTCTGCTAAGGTTCAGAAGGAAGATCTCATCTCCATATTTTTAACACAGAATTGCTCCTGTCTAAAAGAAATATGGGGACAAAGTGTGGAGCAGAGACTGAAGAAAAGGCCAGCCAGAGACTACCCCACCTGGAGATCCATCCCATATACAGACACCAAACCCAGACACTATTGTGAATGTCAATCAGTGCTTGCTGACAGGAGCCTAATATAGTTGTCTCCTGAGAGGCTCTTCCAGAGCCTAACAAATACAGAGGTGGATGCTTGCAGCCAACCATTGGACTGAGCATGGGGACCCCAATAGAGCAGGTAGGGCAAGTACTAGAGGAGCTGCATGGGTTTGAAACCCCATAGATAAAACAACACTATCAACCAACTAGACTCCCAGAGCTTCCAGGGACTAAACCATCAACCAAAGTGGATACATGGCTCCAGCTGCATATGTAGTAGAGCATGGCCTTTTCTGAAATAAATGGGAGGAGAGGCCCTTGGTCCTGGGAAGACTTGACTCCCCAGTCAAGGAATGTCAGGGCAGTGTGTTGGAAGTGGGTGTGTGGGAGGGGGAGCATCCTCCTAGAAACATGGGGAGGGAGATGGGAGAGGGGGTTTCCAGGGGAAAAGTGGGAAAGTAGGTAACATTTGAAATGTAAATAAATAAAATATCCAATAAAAAAATAGAATTCAAATGCAGCCAGTGCACTCAGTCATCTCTCCAACCCCAATGCTTCATTTTTATCTTGTTATTTTTGCAATAGTCTTACTAGAAATTTGTCCTAGTAGACAAATAATAGTATTTTGCTTCGAGGTTTGGAGACAAAATACAAGATAGTCGGTGTTAATATGAGAATGGGGTGTAGTTAATTGTGATATGTGTAAAGGAATAAGCTGTGATTACAGGAAGTTAACAAGTGTAACTGAAAGGATTTGATGGCATATCCCGTTAAAACATAATTTGCTTTCCATCATTTTGCCATTGGTTCTTTTATCCTTGTTTATTTCTTTATCTAGAAAGTAGAAATAGAGGGACTTGGAAAAGTAACTTAGGGCTAAGTAGACTTGCCATGCATTTTCATAATGTGTTCATCATTTTATGATCTTTTGTGGTATCTACTTGCCTTGTTTTATGCTATTCTTATTGTTATTATTTAAAGCAACTATAAGTAGGCAATAGTGATTTTTAATATAAAAATCCTTTGGATAAAACTACTATAAATACTATTTTACTTTGTTTACAATTTATTAACCTTGAAAGCATCTTGAGGTCATTATAATTTCATCTGTCGAAATACAAAACTGGTGGAATAGCCCTAGTATTTATTCACTTTAAAGAAAGAGATACTCGGTATTCTACTTCTGACTAATCAATTAATTATGAATGCAGCACAAACAATGAAGCAGGAAGAATTGCAAACCTGTATCAAATTTAATTTAAGGGATGAATATTCTTCTGTCAATAAAGAATTGAACTATGAATACAACATTGAACAATGTGCATCTTCTTTTGAGATCTTTGAACTATGCAAGGGAAGCATTTGTTATTTATGAAATAATAGAAATCCATTATCATTTGAAATCTGAACTGGGAGAAATTTATAATCTCACTCTTAGTACAGGAGATGAGTCTAAAATTTCAAGTAGAATACTTGATATCATAATTTAACATTTATCACCATTGGTGTTTTACACAATTTTGTGGATAGTTCCAGCAGATTGTAAATATTTTTCAACTTAAAACACAGTAAATAAATTATACATGATTTACAGAGAAGTGCAAATATGTATATTATTTATTCAGACATATTCTTCCCAAGGTGATGAATATATTTCACAATTAAACTTGTGAAATCCATCTGCTTTACATTAAAGTGTTTTGATTAAGATGTTTGTCAAAACTGTGTTTGCTCATTGTCTTCTTATGTTAGCAGGGTTGATGACAATATTTTGGCATTGAGTTGACAAATGACAAATTCATTTACAGCTATGTGATAAAAATCTTATTATATATAATAATATATTATGTTAGATAACATTACTTTCAAGACATCCAAGTTCTCACACTGTTGTTATGGGAACAAAATTTAATTGTAGTCATAATGCAGCAAAAGTCATTTTTTTAGAATAGGCCAAATGCAGAAAACATCTGCTGAATTTTAACCTATAAAGAGGCATTAAATGAATGTAAATTAAGCAAAATTAAACATTATGTGTTATCTGGACTATTTAAACTGTTTTTCCTTGGACGTTAAACTAGAGACATGAAGGAAAAGCTGAGATATAGAAGTATAAATGAAAGATAATAACAAAGAATACTGCAGGTATGTGCATCAGTGGAAAATATGGGATAATGGTGAGTCATTACAAACACTGAAAGGACCTAAAACCATGGGGGTGTGGTGGTAAGAATATCATAAGATAGGTTAGCCTGAGCAATAATGTAGGAAGGGACCAAAAATCAAACAAACTAGCTAACTAACTAACTAACTAACGAACGAATAAGCAAACTGGTTAAAATGTAGTGATGAGGTTTGACATTTCTAGTGCCCAAAGTTGCCTAGAGCATGTCCTAGATTAAGGTATGGCAGTTTATTCCTGTCCTTATTCCTAGATGCCATGACACAGGGCTCCATGGTTGCCTATGTACTACATTCTCTTCCCTTTTGTCTGAGATAAACCTCTCAAACTAGTTTCCTATTATCACTATAGCAAATTACTACAACCTGAATGATTTAAAGCAATACCATTTTATATCTTTCACTTCTGGATGGTTAGTAATTGGTCGGGTTATAGCCACATACTCTTTGTCTGGTTTGTCTTTTTCTTAAGAACATGTCTAGAAAGTATTTTTCAGCTTTCAGCTTTCTAGTCTCTGTATTTAACTCTGAATCTTCAACTTTTCTTTCATAGGAACCATGTGGTCACATGAAAATCACATGTATCAAAGAGCCAATATTAAGACAACTATAATTTCAAATCCTTTACCACATGGGCTATATAGTTTTATGTCAACAGCAAGACATATCTGACAAGATAGAGCCCCTACTATGAAAATACCTCCACATGATTGAGCTGTAGGACATTTTCTTAATTAGTTATTGATGTGGGAGAGCCCAGTCCGTTGTGCATGGGTTCTATAAGGAAACAAGTTGAGGAAGCTATGGAAAGCCAGCTAGTGAGCAACACTTCTTCATGGCCTTTGTACCAGACCTTATCTCCAAGTCCTGCCCTATTTAAAATCCTATCTTCACATCTTTTATAAACTATTATATGTAAGGATGAGTAAAATAAACCCTTTTCTCCCTAAGTTGCTTTGGTCATGGTTTTTCATCACCATAGTAATAAGCCTAACTACGTCACCATGTGACATGAAATATCTACCAACACATTTCAGAGTTAGGAGGTCACATACATTTGGAGAGATGTTATTTCTACACACAATCATTAATTACACAATGAATCCTCAAAGAAACAATTTCTGATGGTTCTACAGAGAACCCTTTCATATGAATGGGCTACCTGAAGAAGGCCTTTGGGTTAATCTTAGCAAAAATATGATTAACAAAGAGGAGAAAGCTAGGAAGAACCTTGAAGATAAATACATTGTTGTCAAAGAAAATGATACACTTAACTCTAAGAATGGGTTAAGAGAAAAATAATGCTTGAAGATGTCAAATTAGAAATGGATTTAAAAAAAAAAGAACTAAGACTGTGTAAGTAGGTGGCAACAAAATATCTCACAGCTTGAGAAGATATATTTGAAAAAAATGGCAAAATTTGAAAGTCTAAATACAAACTTTTCTATTGTTTCCTCTGTTATGACTTCATTGACTTTGTGATATTGTGTAAATGGCAGAATAATGTGCAAATGAATTAGGGAAGAAATTATGGACATCTGTTACATTGTAGCATCATTAAATTCGACCTGCCTACAGGATCTAAAGAGATAAAGAGTAGAAAATCCAAAAATATTGAAATTTTCTTCAAATAAAGATAAGTCCATTGTCCATATAGATATATAAAGTACTGGATTGTTAACGGTATATACAGTATATTCATATTATATATACATGTTTAAAAAACAAGTACATTCCTTTTTATTATTTATCAGCATTCATTTTCAGGTATCATAATGAGTATACTAAGAAATACAAAAGCAAATAGAATAAAATATACACATAATTTATTTCTAGGTATTACTGTGGTTTTTAATCTTTCATACTTACATGTGAACATAAATAAGTGTTCCTAAAATTCGAATTAAAATTTAAGTCTTATGAAGAAAGAAAATTGTGTTAGTGTCACTATATAAAAGGCTTTGTTATTCTTTTTGCCACAGTGTTATTAGTCTCACCTTTACATACTGAATAGGATAACTCAGAGCTTGCTCTGTTCTCATTCATGATGTGTTATATCAAAAAAGTGAGAAAGAATTGCAGAACTTTTTTGGTTAGTAAAGCCTTCTTTGGGAACAAATTATTTGTTCTTGTAAACCAAAGGAACAACTCTAAAAATAAGAATGAAATAGTAACTGATAACATTTTATCATTAGTCTTGAAATTAATATATAAAAAGTTTTGAGATATATATATATATATATATATATATATATATATATAAAGTATAAAATGAAATAAATAATAATATATAAATATAGACATGACTAGAGAGTAGTATAGAGAATAATGATCTCTGTGATAGTTACATTACAACATTTAATTTACCAAATGCTACATTCTAACCTGGTGATACTAACACTTAGAAAGATTTAAAGTGTTGGTCTCAAAGATAAAAGTTGGAGATCAAGCTGCAAGTGGATCAAATAGTCTTATTATCTTTGTCACCCATTTCTGCAAAGCTTATATAAAAGGAATTTGCTGACTGTAAATCATATTTTGGAAATATATATTCTCCAAGAACTATCTTAATGATCACATTCAATTTGAAATTGTGTGGATGGGATAAGATCATGAATCCCAGTTACCTCTGTTGAAGTAATGTGAGAGATCCTATGATGATGAGCATTTACCCACACTGACAGCTCAAGGACTAGTATCTGTATCTATGAATTGACAAGGCTAATTTCAGCAGTTGGTTTGGTCCATTTCTGTAAGAGGTTTTTTGATCTGGTAGGATGTATTTTAAGTTGTGCTGAGAGATGACTCAGTAGTTAAGAGCACTGACGGACTAATCTTCCAAAAGTCCTGAGTTTAATTCCCAGCAACCACACTGTGCTTTCAACCATCTCTAATGGAATCTGATGTGCTCTTCAGGGATGTCTGAAGAGAGCAACATTGTACCCACATACATAAAATAAATAAATAAATCTTAAAGAAAATTCAAAGAGTCCTTCTTTGCATCTAAACTTGCAGGAATTAATTACTCTCTGAATCTGAATCAATATACATGAAATTACACAAAGAAAAACTAAACAGTGAAAACAAAGCAGCAGGTGCACATTGTACTTCCACTTTAAGTCATTGTCCTCAGTTGCAATCATACTGTTAGAACCTAAGGCTATATCAGAAAACTTGGATTTAACTTGTTCTTCAGGAAAACTGTACTTCTATATGTTTAAATAACATCTTACATTTAAAGATACTGCCAAAACCAATCTCATTAAAAACCAAGGAACTATAGGTCTCCAAACATGACAGTGCCAAACTAGTTATATCTATTGCAATAAGTTGTTAAAGCACCCATTAATTCTTTACTGAACAATAGACATTTTAGAACCTGAATGGGTGCTTTTGCATAACAAAAATGATTCATTAATGTATGATTAAAAATACAACAGCATGAAATAAGTGTAGGAAGGCTAGAAATACCAATGTAATTTAAGTAACGTATCCTTCTAGCTAATGAATATGGATTTTAAATTTCCCCTCACTTTTAGTAGTGATAGTGGATGAAATGATTTCCAGATTATAAATGTCAAAATAGGCAGTGGGAAAAGTATTTCATTTGCTTATCCATTTCTTTCAAGGTGAGAGGCCTGAGGGGAAAAAAACAGTACAAGCAACCTGGGCTTCTGTTTTCATGATTTACAATAATACACAGTCATGGCTCTACAGTGTGTTCAAAAATGACCTAATATTTTTATTTGTTCCTCCTAGGCTTCACAGAATAGCATAATTTATCCTGTTAAAACTGTGTCAAAGAGACAGATAGGAAACCTAAAAGAGCGTATCTATGCTAGTTCCTTCTAAAGAACACTTACTAGGTTTTGGCATTAGGATTTAAGTATCATTAATATTTCTGATACTAAGGATAGCCACAGATCAGCACTTAGGCATCTAACTGCATGTGTGTTGCCCACTCCACATCATTACTACGTCTTCTGTTTATTTGGGAAAAGAAGTTTATCATTATCTAGTGCTAATACATTTTCCTTAAAAACCTAGGATCAATGATCTAATAATTTAATGCTAAAGTAATGTAGCAAAGAAATGTCTCCAAGTGACATATTGTATACCCATATAGCAGTAGTGCCCTTTAGGGAAGCATCTACTTGCAGTAGAGAGCAATTAACTCAGAGACGCATAACTGAAAACCATGCAAGGAGGAGACTTTAGCGCATTCAGGCTAAATGGGATGTCTTCTTTCATACCCTATCTCTCAGTGCGGAAGAAGAAATCTAAAGATTATAAGAGGAAGAAATGGTAGATTACTCCAAGCAACAGAATCTTCTCGGTAAGACAAAGCTTCTAGATAAAATGGGGAGATGCAAATGAAAATAAAATACCCATATACATGAAGTAAATATTAACCTATGCTATGGGAGGAAACTCAGGCCTGACACTGCCTGGAGGTCCAAGAATCAGAGGCCCAGAAACTTAGGATTGAACCCAACAGGTCTGGCAAATAGTTAACAAATTGCAAAAGACTTGTAGAAGTTTAAACCACCCAAATTCCCATTATGGAGAAGGCAAAATGGATACAATAACCTATCCCTAGCCAAGAAGCTATTTGTTATTCATACCTGATGAGAAAGGGACTCAGGTTTCGGCAATAGAGTATTACTGGTTATATCAGCCACACTCTGGGTTAGGCCCAATGATCAAGAGTGGTTGGTCAACATAAAATGGACTCCAAAATATTTTGTGCCCTTTTTGTGTTGTTTATGTTGTTTTGGGATATTTTTGTCTTTTTTTTTTATTTATATTTTCACTCAGTAGGTACAGAGGTGGGAGAGATCTAGGGGGAGTTAGGGAAGGAAAACAATTTGATCAAAATAAGTCCTGTGGGAAAAACAAGAAGTTTTGATGTGGGCCTAAATATTTTAAGGAAGTTTGAGCTTTCTATTAATACCTCAGACAGTGTAGCAGAGTGATACTTCACATAAAAAGAAGTAGTTCAATGTAGAAAGCAAGCTTTTTTTTTTCTGGTAGTTCTGAATAGGTAAACACACTTGGCATACATGCCTTCACCTGTGATCCACCTGTATAAATTTAGTGACTTTACTTATGTACCATAACAATTAAATAGTCAACAATTTTCAAAAATATCATTCCATTCCAGACAATAGAAACTAATTTTAAACCACAGTTGAAGTTAATCATTTCAAAAATATCTTCTTGGTAGTGGAATTCTCAAAAATAGAATGATCACGCCAGTGTGTGATTTTTTTCTTTACCTTGACAAGTCTGTTATTCTGTCAAGAACAATAACAATACTCCGATGGAATTCAACTAACATCATTTTGCACAGTTGTCCTCTGGCAGTTGTACTGATTTCTCCGTCAGACCAATACTGGCCCCCTAAATATCTTTGCAGTTTCCCATCGATATTGCCCTATGAGCTCATATGCCTTCCTTTATGTGTGTTCAGGCTTTACCCTTTTCATGTGTTTACTATTCTTTATATTCCAGGGACCTAAAGTGATTTGCACATTTGGTTGTCACTAAAGAAAGTGAAAAGAAGGATGGAAAACAGGAAGCACCACTGCCAGAGGAAGCTACTCAGTGAGCTCAACAATACATGACAATCCATCAATGTAATGTGTGCAAGGGTTGGTTGTATATATCAATGATTTCACCAAAATCTTTGTCATGTTTAATATTCTTCTTACATAGATCAGATATTGAATTTCATTATCATAAATGATATTGAGTAGCTCATATGGTTACTATGATTGAAAAAAATAAGTGATATTGGGAGTGGGTAAAATTATTTCGGCTTGCAATACTTCTATGAAACCCTAACTTAGCATGTGGATGTTGTCTCACTAGAATTATTCTTGTCTTCTTCCCCCAGAAAGAAACCTCTCAGCAAAAAAAAAAAAAAAAATTAAAAAGAAAAAGAAATGACAGCTTACCTGTTTTCTCTTTGATTTTTAGCAAATAAAGTACCAGAGAAGCTATGATACAGAAAAATAAAAATTTCTAGGGCCATAGGGAAGGAGAGGATAGAAGAGGGTTGTCACGACTTATATTATACTAAGAGCAAGCCTCACAAACTGGCACGCCATTGGAGACCTGAAGGAAACAGTGTACTTATTTAAATCAATGTTATTTGAGGATATAGAAAACATGAAAAACAGCATATTCCTTGACTTGACAGACCCTATTTCTCCTCATGATGCTATGAATTTAAAAAATGGAGAATGGCAAGTCTACGGGTAGACATAGTGCATCTAAATATGCTTCTAAATAAAAAGCCATATTCTGCCATCAGTCTCTAGAAGTGGTAGCCAGAAGTTACTGGGATTTAGAGCAGGTTTTGAAGAGAAGGTGTAAAGTCAAAGTTCAATGAGCATAATAAAATCCAATTTCTCTCTCATATCGTTTTACTCTTTGGGCATTTAACGTAAAGCAAATTCTTCTTGCATTAGTATAGTAAGCAAAGAAAACATGAATAACGGTTTTCAAAACAAGAGTTGTTGAGAAGGTTATTTAAGGCAAGAAGGCTGTCTAGTCAGGTGATTCTAGAAGTCACAGGCCTGCAACCTAAAGAGCTTTGTAGAGTTGAGCTGTTCCTGAATGGCAGCCTGCTGTAGCAAAATCTTTAGAGCCACCATGGTACAAAATCTATACAGTTCACCTTGATAGATCTCACTCGAAATGTGACTTACTTGGAAGAAAGGCTCATACATTTTCAAAACTATGTATTACTTATATTATTTGCTTATGTGCTCATTACAAGATTTTCTCAGAATTAGCAGTCCCTTTGCTTTTTTCCAATAAGTTATTTACCTCCTTTGTTGTTTGTTGTTGTTGTTGTTCATTTTCTCAGACCCTTAACCAGTTTACTGATCTCAACAATGCTACTTTGAGTCTTTGCTCTCCCTGTCTCTCCTGTCTGCTCATTTAATCACACCCTTCATTCCCATTCTTTTTCTCTTTTGCTATTCCTTTTCATTTATTTTTCCTTTTTTTATTGGATATTTTCTTTATTTATATTTCAAATGCTTTCCTCTTTCTAGTTCTTTCTTTTAGAACACCCCTATTCCATCTCCCCTTCCCCTGCATCTATGAGGGTGCTCCACCCACCCACCCTCCCACCCCAGACTTCCAGTCCCAGCATTCCCCTACATTGGGCCATCAACCACCCTCAGGCCCAAGGGCTTCTCCTCCCACTGATGTCCAGCAAGGCAATCTCTGCCACATATGCAGCCAGAGCCATGGGTTGCTCCATGTGTACTCTTCGGTTGGTGGTCTAGTCCCTGGAAGCTCCCAGGGGTCTGACCAGTTGACATTGTTGCTCCCCGCATAGGGCTGCAAACCCCCTCAGCTCCTTCAGCCCCTTCTCCAACTCCTCCATCAGGGAACCCTGTGATCAGTCCAATGGTTGTCTGTGAGCACCCTTTTCATTTTATACTATTTTTTATTCTTTATTTTTCTTCCTGTCTAATTTTCTGTGTCATGCGTCTTGTTCCATACTTCAGTACTTTATTTTATTAAATCATCATGTTTATTATTTGCAGCTATGTTTTGTGTTCTTTACATTTTTAAATTTTAAATGCATTGGTCACTTAAAGAAAAGATATCTGGATATGACAAAACCACAAGAAATAGCTTTTCTAGTGTGACATTGTATATACTGCTTAACACTTACTACAGCTTGGTCTTTATGCATGTTCGTTAACAATTGGAGTGGATGCTGTCTCTGACTCATTGAATGCCCTACCATTGAATGCCCTTCCCCTAACTGGTCAATCTAGTTGGGTTTCAGTGTGAAAGGATGTGCTTATGCCTACTTCATCTGGATGTGCCAGGGTCAGTCAGGTGGTATACAAGGAGGGAGTCCCTTTCTCTGAGTCAAAGGGGAGAGAATAACAAGGGTGAGGGGGAGAGATTTGTGAGGGTGAGATTGGGAGTAGAGGAGGGAGGGGGTCCATGATCTGGCTGTAAAGTGATTAAATAAATAAATTAATGAATAAGTAAATAAATAAGTAAATAAATAAATAAGATAAATGAATTTCAAAATGAAAAAGTTAGCTTGATGACTAATATATGACTTAATATATTTCCTTAACTAATATCTTAGAAAGCATACTAATGGTTTTAAGGAAGTCTTGAGGAGTATTTGAAATCTTTAAATATTAAATATTGAATTGCTTAGAAGAATTTGATTTAGTATTTGACTTTGGCAATTAATCTTCCCAAAAGGAAGACATAAGGTTTAAACTAAGAGCTGATATCTATTGGTCCTATGGTACCAATGCAAAAGTACGATGCAAAAGTACTATGAGTGACTCAATATTCAACTGAGTCACTTACCATGTGTATCGTTAGGTGGGCATTAATATAATGTTAAACCTGTAGAAGTCATTATGGAAATCCAACAAGATTTTATGTGTTTTAACATTATTGTGACAGTGAGTAAACAATTAGGGCTGAGATATTCAGAGTTTTAGTCGGGTATTTAGAGAAATGTTTGACTTTTCATTGTCTTTCTCTGCTATAGCTGTTATACACAGGGCAACATACATAAGTAGGCATATGTTATACATAGGGGGAGGTCTTAGAAATAACCTTGAGAAAACTATTGTGTCATCTAATGGAATCTGCGGAGGGTAATACATACAAGATAAGGTATTTGCTTGTTAATTTGTACTGCTGCTTATAAAATTTGGGGTTTCATGAACTCTAAGCACATGCTCTACTAGTGGGGTACACCCTGGGATCCTGGTTGTACCTTTTATAATGTAGCTTTTGTTAGAGAGATGCTAGGTTTATCGTGAATTCACTAGGAGTATAGTATCTCTACATGACCCCTACTTATCTTTAGCCTCTTCCACCAGCAGCCTCCTTCCCCAGACTGTGAATTGGATGCACCTGTTGTCACCATCTTCCAAGTTTAAGGCAGAATTAATTCTCTGTTTGGAATGTCTTTTGAGTGTAGAGAAATGTGCAGAAACTTGCATGTACAACTGTAATGTCACACAGAATTTTTCCACCACTCTGAAAATTCCCTGCTTTGCATATTCAGCACATCTTTTTTCCCCCTTATAAAAGCACAAGTATTTTTGCTGGATACATAATTTGAGCTTATCATTGCTGAACTTCGTGAGTATGTAGATTTATCACATTGCCTTTTATATTTAATAATATATATTTAAGGATTTTTTTTTACCTTGAATAACAGTTTCTCATTATTGTAATTATGTCCATATCATTTTAAGAAAATTTAAAAAATGATTTAAATGAAGAGTAATCACAATACACATCAAAATGGATAGGAGCATCTACCTGCAATCATTTTGTGATATATATATATATATATATATATATATATATATATATATATATATCCTAATGATTTCAGTTTCTTATATGTAAAAAGAGATGCCAATTAGGTTTTCTGGTATAAATCTCTTCAAATATTTAGTTATGAGAAAAATTATCATTTGCAAATAACGAACCTGTCTCAAGTAGAGAAAACCATCACAGGGATAAGAATGTATGTGTTCATACCTTATTTCAGAACATTTAAAATATAATTTGCCTTAGGTGAAGTTGAGACTCTACTGAAAGCTGCATTTTTTTCATAAGGAACTCTAAACTCATCTTCATCCAAAACTTTTCATAAAATTTATTGCTTATTTCCCTGCCAGAAAGAAGAGGGAAATAATCTCAACAAATCAACATATCGTAGTTTCTCTTTTGATATGAAGTTGAATTATAATTCAAGAAATAAAATATATAAATAAATAAATAATTCTCCTTAAAAGCAAATATGAAATCCAGTATTTTTCAGAGTGAATATTGATAGGAAACATCTGTAGTTTGGTTTGCATAGGAAATGAGAGTCTCAAGCAATTTTTACTTGGTAACTGAAAAGTAATCTTTTATATTTAGTTGACTTTGATTTTTCCTTTTTATTCCAAGTTACTTATAATAGTAATCAGTACCCAAATTCTTACCTTTGTTTTGCTAGATACCCATAGCCTTATGCTCAGAATCGCCTAAATTCAGTAAGAATTTTTATTAATATCTTCATTTCCTTAAAGTGTGTATGGTTGCACATAGTTTAGGACAAATTCTGAATAATGTACAGAAAAATGAATCTGATATTAAGATATTGAAATATCATGCCGTGAGTGGTGGCACATGCCTTTAATCCCAGCACTTGGGAGGCAGATGCAGGCAGATTTCTGAGTTCGAGGCCAGCCTGGTCTACAGAGTGAGTTCTAGGACAGCCAGGACTACACAGATAAACCCTGCCTTGAAAAAAAAATTAATAAAAATAAATAAATAAATAAATAAATAAATAAATAAAATATCAACGAATGATACAAGGACAAGGTTAACAACTCTCAGATTTGAAAATGATGCTTATGAATTTACTTGTTTATGTTTAAATATCATTTCCTTGAATTTTAATTACTTGTATAGTTGACCAACTGTAATGTACAGTTAAATATTTTAGTAATTGCTTTAATTCTCACATGCATCTACTGAGTTTTACCCATCTCCATCACCGTCTCCCATTTCTTTCCTCCTGTCTACATCTTCCTTCTTTCCAGAAAATCTCCACTCACTTTGATGCTTTGTGGTTTGATATTTTGTACCCACTGAGCTTAACTATGATGGATTGCATGAGATGGGTGGAGATATCATTTATTGGAATGTGGGCACTTTAACAGTAGCTACTACACTGCAGAAAGTGACACCACCTCCATTGCCACCTATTAAATGTCCACAACACTTACTGAGAAGTAGAACCGCACAATCCCATTGCCCTTGCATGAGAAAATATTGAAAGAGAATATGCAGTCTTGTGTGTTAATACATGGACTCCATAGATGCAGTGGCTATGTCATGTATAAAAGGAGCCTTGTCACAGTACTCTTAACTGAGCCCTCTTTATGTGTTCTGTCTAACCACTCCTCTACTATGTTCCTAAGCCTTGATGGGGAGATACAGATAGCCCTTCAGTTGTTCCATTCCACAGCCATGCATTATCTTGCAGTTTGAGTGAAACACACATCTGAGAAACTTATGAACTATGAAAAATGACTTATGACCCACCCAAAAGATATTAATCTTCAAATACTAAATTCAAATATGATGAAAATGGCAAAACAGCATATGGAGATTTCTAATGATTATGCACATAATAATCACATAGAAAATACAGAAACTGGGAGCAACTCAGATGTCCCACAACAGATGAATGGACACAGAAAATATGGTTCATTTACACAATGGAATACTACTTAGCTATTAAGAACAAGGACATCATAAGCTTTTCAGGCAAGTGGATGGAATTAGAAAATATCATTCTGAGTGGTGTAACTCAGACCCAAAAGAACATGCATGGTTTGTATTCACTGATAAGTGAATATTAGCCAAAAAGTACAGAATACTTATGATTTAACCTACAGAACTCAAGAAGTGTAACAAGCAGAAGGGCCTAAGTGAGGATGCTGCAATCCCACCTGGGAGGGAGAAGAAAACAATCAGGGGAGGCAAAGGGAGGGAGGGACCTGTGTGGGAGGGGGAGGAAGAGGGGAAAGTGGAACTGTTTAGTATGGAGGCAGGGGACAGGAAAGAAGACCTGAAGGCCAGCAGATTGAATGAAAATACACAACCTTGGAAGGTGGGCAGGGAGGGGAGGACACTCTAAAATGTACCAAAGTCTTGGGAGGGGAGAAACTCTCAGGACTCAAAAGGAAGGATCTTAGGTGAAGTGCACAATAGTGGAGAGAGGAAACGTAGAGTCCACCCCCAGAAGAAAAATAAGCATTAAGTGGAGGGATGTGATTGACTAGCCACAGTCCAAAATACTGACCCAGAATTGTTTTTGTCTAAAGGAACTACAGGGACAAAAATGGAGAAGAGAATAAGGGAAAGGAGGTCCAGTGAATGTCCCAAATTGGGATTCATCTCAAGGGCTAGCTCCAAAGCCTGACACTGTTACTGATGCTGTAGTGGGCTTACAGACAGAAGTCTAACATGGTTGTCTTCTGAGAGGCCCAATAAGCAGCTGAATGTGATAGAAGCAGATACTTACACCCAACCATTGGACTAAAGTTGGGGACCCCTGTGGATGAATTAGTGAAAGACTGGAAGATGCTGAGGAAGAGGGCAACCCCACAGGAATACCAGCAGCCTCAACTAACCTGGACCCTGAGATCTCTCAGATATTCAGCTACCAACCAGGCAGCATACACTAGCTGGTCTGAGGCCCCCAACACATATACAACAGAGGACTGCCTGGTCTGTCCACAGTGAGAGAAGATGCACCTAACCCTTAAGAGGCTTGAGGTCCCAGGGATTGGGGAGGTCTGGCATGGATGAGGCCATTTTCTTGGAGAAAATTGGGAGGAGGAATGGGATGATAACTATGTGGACCAGGAGGATGACAACAGCTGGATTGTAATATGAATATATATAAATAAATAAATAAATAAATAAATAAATATGATAAAATGAAAGATAAAAGAAAAGATAGAAGAAAATACAAGCAGATGGATCAATTTTTTGACCGATAAAGGAATTAAAGTCAAACGGACTGAGTCACAGTTACCCTTGACACTGATGTATTGATTAATAAGTATAACTGTAATTTTGTTAAATGTTTAGCTTTGGGAATTTTATGAAGAAAATGTCATTTGCTAATACTAATGACTACAAAACAGGATTAGTGCATTGAAATATTTACATGACTTAGAAGAGTAATGCAGTTGAATATATACTTTCTTGCAGCTAATATTTATTTAAAGGGGGAAAAGAAGCAATTCTTTTATGTGCAATATATGATATGAACACTGTTAGTAAACTAGGCCAACCATCCAAGTGATTAGAATGTGAAAAGATAATGAGTAAACTTGTACAACTGCAAATAAATGTGGATATGCTATAGTAAACAGTATATACAATAAGGTAAATTAGTAAATGCAAGACTTTAGAAACTTCCTCCACTTCCTTTTATGGTTTATATGATTCATTTATGTTCAGTATATCTAGAAAAATAAAACAAAAACAGAGATACCTCTTTAAGACCTTTGTTGTTTTTTTTTTCCTCTTTTTCTTCCAAAATGATGTTCGACACAAATTTTATATAAACAGGATAATATTTAAAAATCTGTTTGTTATTTGACTATTGTATACTCTAGTACCAATTCACATTAATGTCTCCTTTGCATTCCAGAACTATCCCAAACATTATTTTTGCTTAATCCATAGCAAAGCAAGACTTAATAGTCTCAAGAACTTAATCAGTAGTGACATCTTTCTGTCACATTGCAGTGAAAAGCTTAATGCAGTTCCGGAACACTAACCCTGGCAGTAGTATCAACTACATACAAAGCCCTATGCTATGGCTATAAATATGAGCGATTTGTATTATGAACTCCCATAGCCAAATCGTTGTATTTAGTCATGATGCATACACACTCTTAATTCTGTGATAAGATAAAATGCAGATCTAGAGAAGGGACTGAGTGGTAATAAGCACTGTTTGTGCTTGCCACAATCCTTGACTAGGTTCCAAGCACCCATATGGAGGCTTGAAACCTTCTGTATCTGCAGTTCCAGAGGATCTGAGTCCTTTTTCTTTCTAGATAAGCACAGCCTGCATGAGGTGTCCGTGCATGCATTTATGTAAAACACTCATACACATTAAATAAAAGTAAAGGAATCTTCAAACTTATTTTACTCTTTTCTGAATGATGTGTTCTGCTAGTAGAAAGGTCCTATAACAAAACATGAAAATTCTTACCAATGTTATTTCTCAGTTACTTTCTATTTGCCTCGATCAAGAACCACATAAAATAGTTTTATCATAAAATTTTTATTTTGTATTTTTCCCATACAGATGTTTCAGATAATGATTTATCTTTTTTATGGTGTGCTTTCCCCAGAAATTATCAGCTACCTTTGTTATGTAAATTTTGCAGTATTTGGGAAATGCAAACTGACTATTTTATAACTATGTCCTGGAAGAGTCTTTATTAGCAAGGTTTATTAACAAGGGTTTATTGACAATTTCACTGAATCAGGGTACTATGCTTCAAAATATATCAGAGAGGAAGCTTTTAGTATGAAATAATTAAGAAAAATAAGTAAATATAGGGTCTCAGAACTCCCAATAAGGTGAATGAAGACTGCACACTGCACATTCTGGCAGTCTTCTAAGATACTTGTGATTGATAAATATATGTGATGGATGATAGATTACTTGTTGACTCTGTATTTAGGTAATAGATAAGGTAGTAATTGGGAAAATAGCCTGCTCAAAATGTATCTATTAATAATTGAAACATTCCCATCGATGTTCAACTAGAAAAATCCAGTCTAATGAAGGTGGAAAAAACAATCCCCTACCCACAAGAAAACAGTTAAGGACAGAATGACAAAGTTGCATTTTGCATATGTTAATTTCAATCATGTTATCTTAAATGAGAAGATAATAATTTCAAAAGTAAGCTACTATTGGTGAGGGATTACACATTGATCTTTTCCTTTAGTTCAGTTGTACATGTTGTGGTTCCCTTCTCATAGCTAGAGATGGTTAACTTTTATATGAACAAACCTGCTGGTTCTTAAACATCAGTGTTTCCCAGGGAAGAATGTAGAATGTTATGTGCTTGATGATACACAGTATTTTGTATGTACTTGTCTCATGGAAGAGTCATGGATAGCTTTGAACTAAATGAATCACACAGTTTGAGGTAAGAAAACTAAATATTTCATATAAGTTTCAAAACATTTTCAAATAAGTTTCTTAGAATTACATAGATAAAATGTCTATGCCACATAATCTAGCACATACATACTAAGAAATAGCCAATGATCTTTAAGAGGATATTGACTTGAACAATACATTAGTAATTATCTAAGTGACATGTATTAACCTGAATTTACTATCATTACACTAATATATCACTGATTAATAGTTATATATAGCAATTTTTCTCTCAAAACATTACCTGAAGAAGAGCATAACTTTCATTATAAACTTGGGTTTCTATGGATTTTGCACTGAATTTTGAAATAAAAAATGTGCAAAGCATTATGTTTGACTTAGGGAAAAAAGTAGATTTTAGTTGGAATAAAGGTTAATAAGTTGAGTCTCATTAAAGTCATCAGTCAACTTGAGAAGCAATATTGGGCAAAATATTTTAATAAAGGCAGCCAGTGGTGACTTAAGTTAATTTGTTATACACAAATTCTTAAGCTGTTTATTTCTGCTTATAACAAGAGATATGCTAAATATGTAGCAGAGGATGGCCTTGTTGGGCATCAATGCTTGTCCCATGATGACTAGATGCCCCAGTTTAAGGGACTGTGAAGGCAGGGAGGCAAGAGTGTGTGGGTGGGTGATAGCACACCCTCATAGAAGCAGGAGGACGGGAGATGGGATGGAGATTTCTGGGAGGGGGAAATCAGGAAAGGAGATAACATTTGGAATGTAAATAAATAAAATATCCAATAAAAAATAGGTATGTAACTAAACAAAATCTGAGAAAATTTTAATAAGTCATTTAATTCATTGCAAATTTTTTTATGAAATTCATTGGTTTAAAAACTTTACTAAATTGTTTCTCAATTATTTCTTTCTGATATAACTTTTATTTTTGTGCATCATAATGTGAATATATTAACACAAAAATACCAAAATATAATACAAATGAATCAATGTACATTTATTAAAATATGTACTTTCTCTGAAAAATACATACTTAGTCATGGTACACCTTAATTTTTAGTAAAACTAAGTTTTATCGTATACTATTATAAGATTGTGCAAAATATTTTTAAGTTCATCCTCCTCCTTTGAATTGTTTTTATTTTCTATTTTGTAGACTATTTTAATAGTAAAATTAAATTTTAGAAAACCTGCCTAGCAAATACATTTTATACAATATTTATGAATGTTCTTATGAATGACATTTATTTGCCAGCCATAATTTTAGTTACTTACTTAACTTGTTTATTCCAAACAGTTCTTCAAAACCCACCAATAGAAAAATCGTGAGTCTTTTATGTTCATGTTTCAGTTTTGTGGTTATAAATTTAAAATTTATATTGCTACGTATGTGATAGCTATATTTCTAGTATTTCAAAGAAATTTTACTCATTTATTTATTTACTTTTATGTTTTTTTACAATCCATTCTTTGACCCCCTCCGGGTCTGCTCTCCCACAATTCCTCATCTCATTCCTCCTCCATGCTTTCTTCTAGAAGATGTTCCCCCAACCCTTGTTATGTCTCCCAATTCCTTGGGACCTCAAGTCTCTTGAGGGTTAGGCTCCTATTCTCCCACTGAGGCCAGACCAGGCAGTCCTCTGCTGTATATGTGTCATATCATCTAGTGTATGATGCCTGGTTGGAAAATTAGTGTCTGAGAGATCTCAGGGGTCTGGGATAGTTAAAACTATTGGTCTTCCTATGGGATTGCCCTCCTCAGCTTATTCTAGCCTTTCTCTGAAGACAGGGGTCCCTGAATTCAGTCCAGTGGTTGGGTGTGAGTATCAGCATCTGTTCAGTTATCAGCTTGTTGGACCTATTTGTTTTGTTTTTTTGCTCTTTGCCAAGGACATGTGAAAGTTTCTATTTTTAACACATAACATATCATCAGGAATATTGTCTCCAAATATTTCTTACTGCTCTATGAGACACAGTTCTACTTATTGATTACTTCTACTGTACAGAACCCTTTCTGATGGCTCTAGTCCCACGGGTCTCACTGTGATTTTGTTGCTTCTGCTTTTTGTGTTGTATGTAAGACAAAATTGCCTGAATTAATGTCACAAAGTTTATCTTTTCTGCTTTCTTCTGGGAATTTTAGTGTCATGATTTTTGTTGATGTCTTTCATTCCTTTGAGGTAATTTATATTCATAATGGAAAATACTTGGTATGGTTGATTTCATGTGATAACTGGACTGCATTCTTCAACATCTGGTTATACATTTTTGGATGTACTTGTGAGGTTCTTTCTGAAAACACTGGAATTTTGAAACTTGAATCCTCATTAATAAGAGTAAGCACTCGGGAAGCCACTGAAACCTGGCCTACACTAAACAGGCATCAAAACAATGCATTTACCCTTGTTCTATGCTAAATCAACTCCATTCTCCTTCTTTAATGGACCACATCTCTTTTGTTGTTATTAGTTTTTATTGTTTGTTTATCCTGCCTAGATAGCCTAGGATATAAATCAACAGATCTTATGAATCTCAAGGTTACATTACACTGGAACTCAATATCCTGCATTTTTTAATTTATTTATTATTATTTTCTTTATTACATTTCAAATGCTATCCCAAAATTTCCCTATACCCACCCCACCCCTGCTCCCCTACCCAACCACTCCCACTACTTGGCCCTTGCCTTCCCCTGTGCTAGGTCATATAAAGTTTACAAGACCAAGGGGCCTCTCTTCCCAATGATGGCTGATTAGACCATCTTCTGCTACATATGCAGCTAGAGACACAAGCTCAGGGGGTACTGGTTAGTTCATATTGTTGTTGCACCTACAGGGTTGCAGCCCCCTNCANCTCCTTGGGTACTTTCTCTAGCTCNTCCATTGGGGGCCCTGTNTTCCATCCAATAGCTGACTGTGAGCATCCACTTCTGTGTTTGCCAGGCACTTGCATAGCCTCACAAGAAACCGCTATATCAGGGTCCCTTCAGCAGAATCTTGCTGGCATGTGCATTAGTATCTGGGTTTGGTGGCTGATGATGGGATGGACTCCCGAATGGGCTAGTCTCTGGATAGTCCATCCTTTCATCTTAGCTCTAAATTTTGTCTCTGTACCTATATCCTTTCATGGGTATTTTGTTCCTTATTCTAAGGAGGAATGAAGTATCCCCCACTATGGTCATCCTTCTTGGTTTTCCTGTGTTTTGCATATAACCAGAAGATCTTCCAACTGGTAATAAGGACACATGCTCCACTATGTTCATAGCAGNCTTATTTATAATAGCCAGAAGCTGGAAAGAACCCAGATGTCCCTCAACAGAGGAATGAATACAGAAACTGTGGTACATCTACACAATGGAGTACTACTCAGCTATTAAAAACAATGAATTTATTAAATTCTTGGGAAGTAGTGAAAACTGAATTAAGACTAAATTTATCGTGATGAATGCCTCTACTAAAAAGGAAGAAACACTTTAAATGAGGAGCATTATTTCATACCTCAAAGAATTTGGAAAAAAAAAACAAGCAAATAAACCAAAGACCCTAAGTACAAATATAGTCGAAAGAAAAATATTATATTTGAACAGAACACAGAATAAGAAAACAATAGAAAAAGTAGCAAAATTAACAGGTGGGTTTTGAAAAAAAAACACTAAAACACACCATTTCTCAAACTTATAAAGAAAAATAGAGAAATCATATATTTAAAAAAGAAATGTAGATGAATGTTATGCTCCTGAACCTACGTAAGTTTCAACTTTCAAAGATCTAGTCCTAATAACATTGAACTTACCAAGACATTAATGAAGAAAATTATCTTAAATTACATGTAATAATTCAAAATACTTGTTGGAGGTATTTTATAGTTTTATATATCCTTTTATAATTCTTATTTTTGTTTGCTTTTTGAAAAAGGATTTCTCTACAAGGACATGAATATAAAAAAAAATTTTCTATGTAGACCACACTAGGAGCAAAGGTGTACACACCTGTGCCCACATTTGTTTTTTCTATTTCCATGTATGTACAGTGTGTGTATGTGTATATGTGTGTATGTATCTACAAGAAGCCAAAAAAAAGACAAAAAATAAAAACAAACCAAAAAACCTAGTTTTCCTCAATTCTTTTAGATAAATCAGCAGAACCTGAATTTAATTTGTGAAAAGAGTCACATAAATAAGATATCATGATAAGTAGTTGAAATCTATTAATCTGGACCCCCGGGATCTCTCAAACACTGGACCACCAAACAGAAAGCATACACCAGCTGATATGAGGCCCCCAACACACATACAGTAGAGGACTTCCAGGTATGTGTTCACTCAGAGATGATGCACCTAACCCTCAAGAGACTGGAGAACCCAGGGAGTTTAAATGTCAGGAGGGGTAGTAGGTGGGGACTTCCTCATGGAGACAGGGAGTGGGGAGGAGGTATGGAATGTGGAGCAGTAGGAGGGTGGACCGAGGGGATAAAATATGGAGTGTAAAAAAAATCAACAAATTTTTTTTAAAAGAATTAAAAATGTAGTTGAATGCTATTTGCTTATTTTCAAGTACTATGAATCATTACAGTTACAATAATAGATAAGTTCCAATCATTACCTGTGTTCAAATTATGGCATCAAAGTATTGCTATACTGTAATAACTGTTATCTTCATGAGATATGCCTCTCATCGTTCCAGTGTCATCAGGGTTAGTATCAACACGGTCATATAGTAAAGCAGTTTAGTAGCTCATGGAAAGCAAAGGGTTTACAGATGTCACAGAATGAAGAAATGTTGAGGTGGTATTTGTCTTGAAGTTTTTCTGCTTTAAACTCTCAACAGTGATACAAATTGCCTCATTCATTGAAATTTACAATGTTAAAACATTATATCATTTAAAAATACAAATCTAAAAACAAGCAAACAAACAAACAATACCAAAATACAAGTCTGTTCAAAGTATGCAGGATAAACTAATATTTTAAAGCATTAAAGTATTTTTTAGAAAAATATAAATCAATTTTTGATCAGTTCCTTATTCAGCCATCAGAGAAGCTTGCTTCTGTAGAGGTCGGAATACCAAAAGGAAACCAGACATAATATGTATAGAGGGGTATCTTGGAGCATATTGCTTTCAATGGGATAGCTCCATCAAATCCCTTTCCTCAGAGATCAGAGAACCCCAGGAAGTATAAGATCAAGCATAGATGGAGGACCCCAAGAAAATAAGGCTCTCTGAATTAACCACGCAAACTCATACAAACTCACAGAGACTGAAGCAGCAATTTTAGCACCTAAATGCTTATGTGCCAGGTCTGCTGTGTATTATCGCTTCAGCTTAGGATTGTTATGTGATTCCTCCGCGTGTGAACGAGTGCATGTCTGATTTTTGTGCCTGCTCTTAAGATACTTTTCTGTTGATTTGCTTTCTCCAGCTTCAGTGTGATGGTTTACCTTTTACCTTATGTTTTATTTTGTTATGCTTCACTGTTACCTCTTACAAATCTATTCTTTTCTCAACTGGGAAAAGGATCCAGATGTGAGGGGAGATGAGAAAGCGCTTGAAAGTGTAGGAGGATGGGAAATTGTAATCAAGATACATTGTGTGGGAATAGAATCTATTTTCAATTAAAAATACTATCTTTTATTATTTTTATCCTTTCAGAAGATTTTCAGTTTCCCATGGTCCTGTTTATTATTGTAGTTCTTACCTTTGGGGCTATTGCTTTTCCAAGAAGTCTTGTCCTGTGCCAGTGTGTTCAATGCTGTTCGTATCTATCAGGTTCATTTTATCTATATTTGCATTGAGGTGTTTGATCCATGTGGACTTAAATTTTGTGCAGGTTGATAAATATGGGAATATTTCATTTTTCTACATGTACACATCCAATTTGACCAGACCATTTGTTGAAGATGTTATCTTCTTTCCAGTTTCTAGTTCTGGCTTCTGTATCAAAGCAGGTGTCCATATGTGTTCAGGTTTATGTTTCTTTCTTCAATTTGATTCAACTGAAAACAAATAACATATAGATTTTATTGCTATAGTTCTATAGTACAGCCTGGAATATGTGACACATTCCTCGGTTCTTTCATAGTACAGTGTTGAAGTTATTGTCAATTTGTTGTTTTTCTGTACTATGGGAACTTTGATAATTATTTCATTGACTCTAGATTGCCTGTGGTAGGCTGGCTATTTTTACTGTGGTAATCCTATCAATCTATGAGCATGGAGAGTTTCCATCTTTTGATATCTTCTTCAATTTCTTTTATCAAATACTTTTATCATACTAGACTATTTTTTTCTTACTTGATTAGAATTAAGCCAAGATACTTGATATTATTTGAGGCTATTGTGAAAGTTTTCACGTCCCTGGTATTTTTCTCAGTCCATTTGTCATTTGTATACAGGAGAGCTACTAATATTTTTAATTTAATATTGTATCCAGCTACTTTGCAGGATGTGTTTATTAGCTGTAGGAGTTTCTTGATGGAATTTTTTGGGTTATTTCCATATACTATCATATCATCTTCAAATAACAATACCTTGACCTGGCCCTTGGCAATTTGTATTCACTTGATCTCCATTAGTTAGGTTATATTTTTCTAGATAGAACTTCAAGTCTTATACTGAATAGATACGCAGAGAGAGACTGGGCAGCCTTCTTCTATTTCTGATTGAATTGTGTTAATCTGCATTTAATTTGATGTTGGCTATATGCTGACTGTAATTTGCCTTTATTATATAGCTGTATGTGTACCACATTCCCAATCTCCCCTGACTTTTTTTCATGAAGCGATGTTGGATTTTTGTCAAAGGACTTTTCTGTATCTAATGAGATGGTACTGCATTTGTTCAGTTTGCATATAAGTTGAATTGCACTTATGATTTTTCTATTTTGAACCATTCCTGCATCTCTGAAACAAAGACTACTTGACCATGATAATCTTTTTTGATGCGTTCTGGGATTGTTTGCAATTATTATTTTTTTGTTTTTGTTTTTTTTTTTTTGTTTGGTTTTTTGAGACAGGGTTTCTCTGTATAGCCTTGGCTGTCCTGGAACATACTCTGTGACGAGGCTGACCTCGAACTCAGAAATACACCTGCCTCTGCCTCCCAAGTGCTGGGATTAAAGGTGTGCTCCACCACTGCCCAGCTCTGTTTGCAATTATTTATTGCCTATATTTACAACTATATTTCTAAGTGAAATTGGTCTGCAATTCTATTTCATTTTTGACTCTTTATGTGTTTTGCATATCAGAGTAACTCTGATTTCATAAAATGAGTTGGGCAACATTCCCTCTGGTTCTATTTTGCAGAATAATTCCAAGCATATTGACATTATTTCTTCTTTGAAAGTTTGGTAGAATTTTGTGCCAAAATTATCTTGCCCTTTGGTTGGGAGACTCTTAATGACTACTTCTAATTCACTTAAGGTTATAAGTATATTTACATTGCTTATCTGCTCTTGATTAATTTTGGTATGTGATACTGTTGGAGGAACTCATTGCTTTCTTTTATATTTTCCAAGTTGGTGTAGTACAGATTATTAAAGTATGCTTCTCTGGATATTATGACTCCGGATTTCCTTAGTGTCTGTTGTATGTCCTTTTTAATTTCTGAGTTTATGTATTTGGATATTCTCCCACCACCTATTAGTTAGTTTGGATAATGAGTTTGTCTACCTTGTTTATTTTCTCAGAGAACCAGCTCTTTGCTGCACTGATTCTTTGTATTGTGTTTGTTTGTTTGTTTGTTTGTTTGTTTGTTTGTTTGTTTCTACTCTATTGATTTCAGCCCTCAGTTAGATGATTTCTTTGCATAGAGTCCTCTTGGGAAGGATTGCTTCTTTTGTTCTAGAGCTTTCAGTTATGTTAAGTTTATTGTATGAGATCTCTCCTGTTTCATTTATTTTTAGTTTTTTAGATAGGCACCTAGGGTTAAGTATTTTCCTCTTAGATTCTATTTTGTCCCATAATTTTGGGTGTGTTGTATATCCATTTTAATTGATTTCTAGATGGTCTTTAATATTGAACCATTTTTCATTCAATAGAGAAATGTTCAGTTTGCATGAATAGGTAAGGTTTCTTCCTGTTGTTCCTCTTCTTTTTGATATCCAGCTTTAATCAATGGTGGTCTGCTAGCATGCATGGAGTGATTTTATATTTTGTATATTTGTTGACACTTTATATTTGTTGTCCACATATGTTGTTAATTTTGGGAAAAAGTTTTCATGGGATGCACAGGAGAATGTGTAGTCTTTTATTTGTGGATAATCGTTTTCTGTACATATGTGTTAGGTCCATTTGGTTTAGAGAGAATATTAACTTCAGTCTTTCTGGTTAGCTTTTATATGGAGAATGTTCGCCTTGGTGAGAGTAGGGTATTGAAGTCGCTTACTATTGGTGTGTGAGTGTCAATATGTGATTTAGGCTATAGCAGTATTTTTGCTTACTAACTTAGGTGACCTTGTGCTCGGGGCATAAATGTTTAAGAACTAATTCTTTGTTGTGTATGTAGTGCCCTTTCCCAACTACTTTGAATAATTTTTGTTTGACGTTTATCTTGGTAAATATTCAGATGGCTACACTAGCTTATTTCTTAGATCCTTTTTGCTTGGGTTATCTTTTCCCAACATTTTACCCTAAATTAATGCCTATTCTTGATATTTGGGTATATTTCTTTGATGAGTAGAAGGATAGGAACTGTTTTGCATCTAGCCTTTTAGCCTTTTAGCCCATGTCTTTTTGTTGGGCAATTGAACACATTGATATTGAGATATGCCCTTGGTCAATAGTTGTACATTTCTTTTATTTTGTTTTAGCTGTTGTTATTGTTGGTGGTGAGGGGGGTGGGGGGGTGCTTGTGGTGGTGTTTGTAAGGTGGGGATGATGTTTCACTTCTGATTTTGTAGTTGTAGATTATACTATACTCTATTTTCATCTATGTACTTTACCTTCTTAGGTTGGAGATTTGTTTGTTTGATTTTGGTGCTTGTGTTGGCTGTTTGTTGTTTATTGTTATTTGGTTGGTTTGTTTATGTGTTTGTTTATGTGCAATTTCTGTGGGGCCAGATTTGTCAATAGAAACTGTTTAATTAATTTTGATTTATTATGGAATATCTTATTTTCTGCTTCTTTGGTGATGCAAAGTATTGATGGGTACAGTAATTTGGGATGGCATCTGTGGTCTTTTAGAGTCTGTAACACATCAGTCCAAGCATTTTGGGTTTAGTGTCTCCTTTGACAAGTTAGATGTAGTTCTTGTATGTCTGCATCTGTATGGTCCTTGGTCTTTTCTTCCTTGCAGCCTTTAATATTCTTTATTTGTTCTACGTGTTTAATATTTTGATTATTATATGGTGAGGGGACTTCCTCTTTTTGGTCCAACTTATTTTGCACACTTCTACCTGGGTTAGGAAAAATTTTCCCCTTTGATTTTGTTGTAACAATTTTCTGGGCTCTGAGCTGAAATTCTTCATCTATTTCTTTTGTTCTTGGTCCTGCCTCTTCAGAGTCTTTCAGATTTACTGGATGTATTGTCTCAGGATTGTTTTAGATTTAATATTTTCTTTAACCAATGCATCCATTTCTTCTATCATATCTTCAAAGCCCGAGAGTCTCTACTTCATCCTTGTATTCTGTTGCTAATGTTAGCCCTGTAGTTCCTGTTTGAGTTCTTTCCTTTTTAATTTCCAGAATCCCCTCAGGTTTGTTTTCTTTATTGTGTCTATTTTTCTTTTTAAGTCTCTAATACTTTAATCTGTTTCCTTCAACATTTTGTATTTTCTTATCCTTTCTTCAGAGATGTATCCTCTTCCTGATATGGTTTGTTGGTGTTTTCTTGTTATTATTTGAGGGGTTCATTTCTTCCTTCTTCAAGGAACTCTACCATCTTTACATAGTGTGTTTTACGGTCTTTTCGTGTATGTATGCTATGTTGGGGTATCCTCTGGTAGGAAAACTAGGCTCTGATAGAGACTTATTGCTATGGGTATTATTGTTTACATTTTTGCAATGGTTTCTAGGCACCTGGGTTTAAGATAACTATGAGTCTTAGTGCTGATTTGGAGTTTGTCTTTGTTGGGTGGGGTTTTTGTTCTTTGTTTTCTGCTTCCCCTCTGGATTTTCAGATGGTGTGATGTCTGCATGTTTCCTGTTTCTCTGGGCTGCTCTGCTTCTGTGTTCACAAAGAATTTCTCCTGTTAGTAGAGGTAGGGATACAGTGATATGTACGGGATGGGAGCTTAGAACAATATGTTTTCTGGAATCCATAGAGGATATGGTGGGGGAGGGTGCAGATGTTCGTCTGTTGCAGTTTAGGAGAACAGAGAAAGAAGCAACAGACTGAAAGCAGCTTACTGGGATTTTCTGTCAAGTGTCACCTGTGGCCAAGGTGTTTGCTTGATTTGGGAGCTGGGATGTAGTGATGAACTGAGGGAGATAGATTTGGAAGGGATGGTCTATGGAGATCACAGGATGTGCACAGTGGAGAGGAGAGGCTGCAGTTAGTATTTTGCAATACTAGGAACAATGTTGGGCCTGGGCAACACAGAGAGATGATAAGGTTGGTCAAAAGAAACTATTTTTTAATAAAAAGGAAAAATAATTCAATGTTTAATGACATCAACCATTTTCTAATGGGAAATAGAAAATTCCAGAGCCCTATAGAAAACATAAGAATAAATAAATATATGATGTGACATGTAATTAATTATCTTGAGTCATTTATGTGCTCTTATTGAAAGAAATCTAGGCTCTTCCTTATTAAGTCCTTACTATACAAAGTTAAGTTTTATAAATGTAAGTATTTAAAATGTTCCATATTTGCATTTCACTCTACCATATACTTCTTCTCATAGGTTATTTGTCTCTCTTATCAGAAAATTGGTAGAACAAAGAACATGATTTAAGAAATGTTGTTTATAATTCTATAATAACTTTAGTGACTATTACGCATGCCCTCTCACAGGGTCAGCAGATAATAGAACTATCAGCCACCAGGAAAATGATTTATTCAAAATTGCAGGTACAAAAAATTTAGTAAGAGATATTTGGAAAGCTCAGGACATTAAGAATCTGTTTTTCTATTGTAGTCAAAAATTACTTGAAATTGAAAAACCATAATCATGATGAGTTGGCATTAGATAGACTTTCAACTACATAAAACAGGCTTTAAAAACCTGTATTCAAATCCATCAGCTCACTGACCAGGAAATATGGGGTTTAATTGCTCTTAAAGGATTCAGAACTTCCAGCGTCTCTGCACCAGTATCACAGCAGTTAAGATTTCAGTGAACTTACATTCCAAATACAGATGGTCCTTGATTAAGGTAGAGCCAGCTTGCTTACAGTGGCAAGGTCTTCCTCAGTTTAATGAACCATTCCTGAATTTTACACACACACACACACACACACACACACACACACACACACACATATACACTCATGCTCACACACATGGAGACAGGGAAAGATAGATTGAGACTGAGAGACATGCACAGACACATATATGGAGAGAGAGAGAGAGAGAGAGAGAGAGAGAGAGAGAGAGATTTTCTTTATTACAAAGAAGCAACCTCAGAGATCATTTCCGTTAAATATTTTAATTATTTTAATTAAGCATATTAATTAACAAGATGGCCATAATTGCCTACTCTGCTTTATTAGACTTGAGACATATGTCTCCTTATTTTCATCCTTCATCTTTCATTTTATGTGTAGTAAAAAAAACAGTTGTAATGATCACTTATCTCCCTGATTTTGTATATATGAATAAATATTAAACATTTGCCACAAAACACCTGAAAAGCATGGACACTATCTCTTTGGAAAGCAATTATCAAGAGAGATGGCTCTAGCATTTGTAGTACTTGGAAGACTGAAAGCCAAGTTTAGTGTGTACAACTCTTCAAGTTAAAGAAACAAAGCACATCTTATCAATATTTAAAAGAAAAAATGTATTTTTTCATTGAAAAATTTCAATCCACATAAAACAGAGGCTTAAGATTCATCTTAGCACTGATATCTCTCCAGCCTGTTTTACTGGAGTTGAGCTAAACCTCTGCACATATTTCCATGTGTGACTAGAACTGCTTAACCTTGTCATGTAACTTTGTGACACAAATCTTTAAAAACACATTCTCTGGATGCCACCAATTTTACATACACTTAAGAGGCTTTTGTATTCAAACATGGTTAATGGAAATCTAATTGAAAAGAATAAAATCAAACATTGTTTCTTTGCCTTAAGTTAAGTCATTCAGAAAAACACACATTAACAAAGCAAGAGCTCTAAAAATCAAACCAGCAAAGAAACAATACAAAACCAACCAACCAACCAATCAACCAATAAAACAAATAAACAAACAAACAAAAACCCAGCAAAAACAAAATTTCTACAGCCCTGTTTTATTATGAAATTAGTAATGTCATTCCTTTACTTCTTCTAAAAGGGAATACCAGCAACATGTTCAGAAACACAAAAGCAGGAATAGCCTATACAATAATTGTCTTAATCTTCTTCAGTTTAACATGTGTTTAATGTTATTGAGTAAAATATATTATAATAGAGATATAATGTATTTATAAAAATAATCTATAGTGAGTAGAGAACAATGTAATGATGGCAAAGACAATGCCGAACAGGTTTGGTGGGATTCAGAGAAAGCTCACCACTAGCTCATTTCTAATTAATTTGTATTACTGATGGTATTAATATTATTTATGAATAAATGACTGAGTCTAAGATACAGAAAAAATTGTGGCCATTTGGAGAGCTAAATCTGGATAGGGTTAGGACATGTTTAGCAGAGAAGAAGCAAATTCAGCAGTGGATCATGTTTCCCTCCCCCCCCCCCTTTCACTCCCAAATCCCTCCCTCATCCATGGTGGTTGCTTTTTTTCTCCCTCCCAAGTAGGACTGAAGCATCCTCACTTGGGCCCTTCAGCTGAGATTCCACCTTACACCAATCAGGATGGCAAGATCAAATCTTCAAGTGACAGCACATGTTGGTGAGAATGTGGAGAAAGAAGAACACTCCTCCATTCCTGTTGGGATTGTAAACTGATACAACAACTCTGGAAATAGATATAGAGTTTCCTCAGAAAATTGGAAATTGATCTATCTGAAGACCCGGAAATACCACTCTTCTGCCATTTGTTTTAAATTTATTTTTTTATTAGATATTTTCTTTATTTACATTTCAAATGCTCTCCTGAAAGTATCCTATACCCTCCCCCTGCCCCTGCTCCCCTACCAACCCATTCCCACTTCTTGGCCCTGGCATTCCCCTGTACTGGGTCATATAAAGTTTGCAAGACCAAGGGGCCTCTCTTCCCAATGATGGCTGATTAGGCCATCTTCTGCTACATATGCAGCTTCTAGAGACACAAGCTCAGGGGGTACTGGTTAGTTCATATTTTTGTTCCACCTACAGGGTTGCAGCCCCCTTCAGCTCCTTGGGTACTTTCTCTAGCTCCTCCATTGTGGGCCCTATGTTCCATCCAATAGCTGACTGTGAGCATCCACTTCTGTGTTTGCCAGGCACTGGCATAGCCTCACGAGAGGCCACTATATCAGAGTCCCTTCAGCAGAATCTTGCTGGCATGTGCATTAGTATCTGGGTTTGGTGGCTGATGATGGGATGGATTCCCGGATGGGGTAGTCTCTGCATAGTCCATCCTTTCATATTAGCTCTAAATTTTGTCTCTGTACCTATATCATTTCATGAGTATTTTGTTCCTTATTCTAAGGAGGAATGAAGTATCCACACGATGGTCTTCCTTCTTGGTTTTCTAAGTGGATCAAAGACCTCCACATAAAACCAGAGACACTGAAATTGGTAGAGGAGAAAGTGGGGAAAAGCCTCAAAGTCACGGGGAAAACATTTCTAAACAAAACAGCAATGGCTTGTGCTGTAAAATCAAGAAATGACAAATGGGACGTCATAATATTGGAAAGCTTCTGTAAGGTAAAAGACACTGTCAACATGCAAAAAGGCCACCAACAGATTGGGAAAGGGTTTTTACCAATCCTAAATCTGATAGAGGACTAATATCCAATATATACAAAGAGCTTAGGAAGCTGGACTCCAGAAATTCAAATAACCCCATTAAAAAATGGGGTACAGAGCTAAACAAAGAATTCTCAACTGAGGAATACCGAATGGCTGAGAAACACCTAAAAAAATGTTCAACATCCTTAGTCATCAGGGAAATGCAAATCAAAACAACCCTGAGATTCCATCTCACACCAGTCAGAATGGCTAAGATTAAAAATTCAGGTGACAGTAGATGCTGGCAAGGTTGTGGAGAAATAGGAACACTCCTCCATTGCTGGTGAGATTGCAAGCTTGTACAACCACTCTGGAAATCAGTCTGGCGGTTCCTCAGAAAATTGGACATAGTACTACCGGAGGACCCAGCAATACCACTTCTGGGAATATACCCAGAAGATGTTCCAACTGGTAATAAGGACACATGCTCCACTCTATTCATAGCAGCCTTATTTATAATAGCCAGAAGCTGGAAANAACNCAGATGTCCCTCAANAGAGGAATGGATACAGAAANTGTGGTACATTTACACAATGGAGTACTACTCAGCTATTAAAAACAATGAATTTATGAAATTCTTGGGCAAATGGATGTATCTGGAGGATATCATCCTGAGCGAGGTAACCTAATCACAAAAGAAGTCACTAGATATGCACTCACTGATAAGTGGATATTAAATTTATTTTTATTAGATATTTTATTTATTTACATTGCAAATGTTATCCCATTTCCTAGTTTCCCCTATGAAAACCCCTTATCCTCCCCCCCCTTACTTCCAACACACCCACTCCTGCTTCCTGGCTCTGGCATTCCCCTATACTGAGGTATATAACCTTCACAGGACCAAGAACCTCTCCTCCCATTGATGATCGACTATTCCATCCTCTGCTACATATGCAGCTAGATCTATGAGTCCCATCATATGTTTTCTTTGGTTGGAGGTTTAGTCCCAGAGAGTCTTGAGGTACTGGTTAGTTCATATTGTTGTTCCTCCTATGGGGCTGCAAACCCCTTCAGTTCCTTGGGTACTTTCTCTAGCTTCTTCATTGAGAACCCTGTGCTCCCTCCAATAGATGATTATGAGGATCCACTTCAATATTTGTCAGGTACTGGCAAACCCTCTCAGTATATAGTTATATCAGGTTCCTGTCATCAAGCTCTTGTTGGCATCCATATTATTGTCTGGTTATGGTGGTTGTTCGTGGGATCTAGCAATACCACTCCTAGGCATATACCCAGAAGATGCTCCAATATGTAATAAGGATGCATGCTCTACTATATTCGTAACAGTCTTATTTATAATATCCAGAAGCTGGAAATAACTCAGATGTCCCTCAACAGAGGGATGGATACAGAAAATGTGGTACATTTACACAATGAAGCACTACTTAGTTTTTAAAAACAATGAATTTGTGAAATTCTTAGACAAATGGATGGATCTGGAGGATATCATCCTGAGTGAGGTATCCTAATCACAAAAGAACACACATGATATGCACTCAATGTTAAGTGGATATTAGCTCAGAAACTTGGAAATTCCCAAGATACTTTTCACAAAACACATGAAACTCAAGAAGAAGGAAGACCAAAGTATAGATACTTTGATCCTTCTTAGAAGGGGGAACAAAATACCCATGGAAGGAGTTACAGAGACAAAGTGTGAAGCAGAGTCTTAAGGAATGACCATCCAGAGACTGCCCCACCTGGGAATCTTCTGTCATTTTTTAATGGTTAATCTTGAATGGCACTTTGGGTGGATCTAGAATGAACAAAGGAAGGAGTTTCTAGGAGCTGATCTTTTGCTTAAGTGAAGTGTGAAGCATCACACTATCACACTGACTGTGTGTGTGTGTGGGGGGGGGGTAGGCACTTTTTCTGGTACCACAGAAAAAAGGCTTAAGGGAAATGTTCTCTTTTTTTGCTTTCTTGCTTTCATATCTTTGCGAAGAGGCCATGCAATCTGTCACTGATGTTGCCATCTTCTGAAACAAAACTCCAGTGTTTTGTTGTTGTTGCTTTTGTTGGTTTGTTTGTTTGCTTTCAACTTGAACTGAAGATCTATAGCTCTGACAGAATCTTCTATATCTTCAATATCAGGTTTTTGAATGCCAAAGTAGCTTCACATGTTGAGCAGTTCTGTTTTCTAATCTAATGGATCCTTTTTTAAATACATATCAATTCTGTCAGTTGTCTTTGTATAAGGAACCCCAGTTAATATATCATGAATTTAAAATTGTATTAGAAAATAACTTTTCAATTTATATCTAATTATTAGTAGTTATCACAACATTATACTAATAAAGCATTATCTCGATAATTACTATATATAGTTTTTCCTAGTCGTTAACATTGGAATGACTAACCAAAGCTAGCATTTAAACATAAGTATCAAATACTTGTTCATGATTCCTCATCTTTTTGGAATGTGTCATTCTTTTCTATTTATAAATAATACACCTATGCTGCACATTTATTAATTTTAAAACCCTAATGTTATTAGATATGTGGAAAGAAAAAATTTTCTAACCCCCATCTAACTCCATGTATATACAAAAAGAAATTTCAATTGTATAAACCAGAATTGCTTTATTCCCTATGATAGGCAGAAATAATGTTCCCACTCCCCAAGTGCCTACCTTCTAAGAGTAATGCCCTTGAATATGTCATTTCACATGGCAAAACGAGTATTATACATTTGATTAATAATCTTGAGATATAGAGTTTTACCTGGATTATGCAAATGGACCCTAGATAATCACACAGGAATTTTAGAAATGAAATAGGGAGCAAGAGAGTCAAAGGCAAACAGGTTCACAGATGATAGGGTGATGATTTAAAGATTGAGTAAAATAATTTATACCAGGAATGTAGTTTCCATAGGAACCTGAGAAGCATATAAAAGAATTCTCTCTTTTAGAATCCCCCAAAATTACTACATCCTTCCTGACAGCTTAATTTCAGCCCAATTTTGAGCAGACATAGGAAATAGCACACCTTTATCATTTTAAGCCATTAAATGTAGAGTAATTTGTCTCAGCAACAATTAACATCTAATAATGCTAATCTCCATGTGGCTGGGCAGTCATGCTGTCATTGCCTCCATCAGACTAACCGGAGGATGCTGTTCAGGGAAAGAGGGGAATGTGCATCTGCATGGGGACTCTAAAATTTAAAATAGGCTCAAATAAACTAGGTTCAGAAAACTCTACCTTTACATCCTCTTCTTACTTGGAGAGTATATAAGAGATGACAATCCTTACCATCATAGCATACCCTCAGTATTCTTAGTACCTTGTTCACATGGATACAACCTGTCATACTAGAGAGACATAAACAAATGCTTCTTTTTTTTTTTTTTCTGTGAAAGGTAGGCACCAAAAATTCCATCCAAGTCCAACAGGTTTCTTGTAGTTACTCATAGAAATATGGAAATCTGTACTATTGCAATTTCCCATGGGAATCTAAGTACAGGGTGTCTTACCAAAGAGTCCTCATGCAACATGTATGTCCCTTCGAGTTGTACTTCATCTTAACCATAGCATGGGTCACTTACGAGAAAATTTGTGCTACGAAATATCTCATTGGCCCATAAAAAGAAAGTTACTTTGTTGGGTAAGCCCAACCCAATCTACAATTTACCTCTTATGTATGCATTAATAGATGACATATCAGGATCTGCTGAGCCCTGTGAACCCTAAGAGCTACATGAGTCCAATTTTGTATCTCTCCCCAATGAAGGAGAGACTATCAATTGACTTGAGAGGTTCTTTTGGAGTTATCAAAGCTGCTCTAATTCCAAAGAGCAAAGATCATGTTCAACCCAGAAGGAACAGCAACCCAAGCACATGATAAAAGCCTAAATGATCTCCATTGACATTTTTATTGGTTATTTTATTTATTTACATGTCAAATGTTATCCCCCTTCCTGGTTCCCCCCCTGAAAGAAAACCCCTATCCCTTGCTTCTATGAGAGTGCTCCTCTCTACATCCACCCACCTCCTTGTCCCTGTCCTGGAATTCACCTACAATGGGGCATTGAGTCTTTACAGGACTAAGGGCCTCTCCTCCCATTGATGCCTGAAAAGGCCATCCTCTGATACTTATGCAGCTGGAGCCATGGGTTCCTCCATGTTCTCCTTGGTTGGTGGTTTAGTACCTGGAAGCTTGAGGAGGGGGGAGGTGTGGGGTCTGGTTGATTGATGGTGCTGTTCTTCCTATGAGCTTGCAGAGCCCTTCAGTTTCACTTTTAACCATGCCATTCTAATTCTCAGTAGGATCTCTTAAGTGACTCTGAATACTCTAACTGTGGACATTTATTTATCTAACTAGACTCTCAGGACATTGGTAAGAGGCTTTAATCAGTAAAATGTGCATGACTGTAAAGCAAAGGTTCAGAAATCTAAGTAAACAGCATATTAATTAATTGGGCCACAATGATGTGAGTTAGTCAGACTGGAGCAATGTTATGTGTAAAACTGACTGACAATGATGGAGAAGAGACATCACTACAGTAAAATGACACAAAGGGTGGTATGCATTAATATGTATGGAGGAATCCAGGATAGTTTTCTATAGGACATAACACAGGTTATCTTTCTATAAAATAGGGACTCATCAAGGCTTATGAATCTAGCATGAAAAGGTAGACGTAATCAGAAGCAGATTCCTTCATACACACACACACACACACACACACACACACACACANATATATACATATATACATATGTACATACATACCTACATACATACATACATACATATGTACATACATATATGCATACACTATGCATGCAGATACCCATGAAGGCCAGAAGAGGGAGTTGAATCCCCTGGAACTGGAGTTACAGGTGGTTGCAAGTCACCATGTAGGTGCTAGGAAACAAACCTGGGTCTTCTGCAAGAAGAGGAAGCACTTTTAACTACTGAGCCATCTTTCTCATCTTTACATCTTTCCTGGTGATGAAGTCTTATTATCTATACAAACATCTGTTATTTATTTTCACAGTGTGTATACTGGCAGTAGTGTGACTTTCAACTGTCATTGTATCTGTTTTTTTTTGTTTGTTTGTTTTTTTTGTTTTTTTTTCCTGTACCAGACTAAGCAGGAAGACAATTTTTCAAAAATTACCCATATGTAGTAAGTAATGACAGGGGTCATTAAGGGGAAAAGTCAAGTGGGTGACATAGGCATATTCACTTTATTTACTTCACTTGAACAGTCATAGCATCTCAGTGTAAAGCACTTGATATCATCAGAGCTATTCTTTCAAAAACTACATATGAACATTTAAGAAAAGTTGTATTATTTTCTGGCCCTATTAACTTTCCTTCAGTAGTGAGAGGTAAGGGGTACCATAGTTATCCAGTCAGAAAACTAACATTGCTGGGCTGGAGAGATGGCTCAGAGTTTGGGAGCACTGAATGCTCTTCCAGAGGTTCTGAGTTCAATTCCCAGTAATCACATGGTGACTCACAACAATCTATAATGAAATCTGGTGCCCTCTTATGGTGTGCAAGCATATATTCATGTAGAATAATATATACTAAATAAATAAATCTTTAAACAAAGCTGCCATTGTTTTATATACAGCCAGATGTTACTCAAGTTTGGAAAATTCTAAATTCACTTATACCATTTTCGTGGTGGTACTAACTTTAGTCATGCTTAGTTAATTATATGTATCTCAAGATGATTTATCTTTAAATGAAAATATCAGACTAGCATATTTATTATAAGTTGTGGTTGTGTAAATATTCAGATATTCAGAACCTGTATGACGTATATGTATGTATGTAAAATTTAGGCATGTGATTTAGACAATTGTAGAGACTGCTGACAGCTAACAAGTTCTGCCTTGATCACAGCTGTTTATGCTGCAGCATTGACAATTTCTTTCTTCAGTTTGCTCTCAAATCCTGTTAAGTGGTTGCACAGGTTCTATCCAGACAATCAACATGATTAAGAATAAATATCTTTGCATCTGTAACACCAGTGTTGGTGGGTAGAAGAAGAGAGAGCCCTAGTCTTTTTGGCTAGTCTATTTAAATTAAAATAAAATAAAAATTTGGTGAGGACCAAATTCAGGGAGAGTGATAGATACAGAAAAATACCTGAAGTGGCTCACTGGTCTCCACATATGCTTGTATAGGTTAATTAATATATGCACATAATATAGCCACAGACATGAACACCCATGTGTATAAACAAAGGCCAGTTAATTGGTAGGAAGTGTTTACTATATTTATCTGGTGTCAGTTTAATATATATAGTAGTAAACTAGTAACTGATGGTGAAAAGAAATTTATTCTAAGTTATACCAGACAGATGTTCCACCAAACTTTCCCAGGGAGTCAAAATTTTCTAAGTTATCAGTCTCAGAAACATACTGTTCAAAAGGCTAACCAAGAAGGGGGGTGTTTGGAGAAGACATTTCACAACCTTAACAAGATTTTTAGACGCAGGTTTTTATACATAAGGGAATTACTTTTATATAGATGATGGTGACATATAAGTAGATCACATAAGAGATTATTATTTCTTCATAAAGGAAACATCAATATAGAAACACTCAGTGAATGTGTGGGTTCCTACCTGTAAACTTCTTAAGATTAACCTAACCTTAAGTCCAAAATACACTTAATAAAGCACATATAGTTTAATAACACAGTAAACTTGAGTGCTTTTTTTTTTTTAAATCTTAGGGATTTTATTGACTTTTTTTTTTCACAGCATCCTAAATTTGAAAAACTATAAATCCCACCTCAGTTACTTGGACAGGCATCTTCTGTTCTCATCCCATTAGCTTTATTTTGAACATGTCAGAAATCCTATTCAGTCAACAAGCATCTTCTCAAAATTCTTCATAGAGGAAGGATTAGGTAATCACTCCTAATAGTCAAAATACATCAAATGCTTTTTTTCCCCAAATATCTCTAGATAGCTTCTGCTTTGAGGACAATGGAACATTGTAATCAATTGCAATACTCAATCTCATCAATCCAGTTGAAGTTGGCATAGAAACAAGAATGAATTCATGAAAGGAAAGAATAGGCTCTTTCTATTCATCGAACCTTCACTTTCACTTTCAATGGCAAGGGCTGAAGGTGCACCTCCATATAACTAATGAAATCCCAGTGTTCTCCACCTATCCAGTACTTGAAAGTTTGTGCTGTCTACTTCCTTGACACTAGTGATTTCAGCTTATGAAGTCCATTAAACCAGAAGTGAAGCCATGGCTTTCTGCTGCAGACTGTGGCATTTGTTTGCTTTCTGATTGTTGTTTGTTTGCACAATAGCAAAATACTTTGAGAAGCACTCGCTAATCCTAAGCATCTGTTAGCTTTTCCCCTAGATTCAATACAAAAGCTAAGGGAATTTCCAAGGCTGACTCTAAATATTTATATAGCTGTCTTTGAGTAATTTTCTCCAGTGGATTACCATTAATGACATTAGAAAATTAAATAGTGAAATTAGAATCAAACCTAGTCATTTATATTTGACTTATAAAAGTTTGTTTTCCTCAAGAAAAAAATCCCAGAAAGAGCCCATACTCTCATCTAGGGCAATGAACTGTACAACTATAAAATAATGATGCCAGTGGTAATAATGCTAAAAATAATAACAATAAATAGCATAGCACAACTACCTCTACTCAGTCCAGGGGCCCTCTACAGGGACATTTTGTCCATAACTGCAAATAGGGAGGTTGCATCATAAGTACCAGTTATGCCATTCTTTCATAACTGTATAAGTCACTTGTCCATCAAGAAAACAGGTCTACCTTCTAGTGTTTCCTCTGGTTTATGGAAAATGTGAACTTCCATCTTTCTCTGAGCAGGGTAAACATATAACACTATTGTCTGAAAAAGGTCAGATTCTTTTTGTGGAACAAGGAGGTATCTTGGAACAGTTGAGTCAAAATGTGGGCAAATGGAAAGAGTCAGACATATAAGGGAATCTACTGATAGAGAGCCAACTGCTTCTTAAATGACAAACAACAAAACGAAGAAAATGTTTTTCTCTAAAAAGCATGGGGACTAGTTACCATTTGTATTGATAGATAATTTCTCAAAACCTGTAAGTGGATTATGACCTCTACATCATCTCTTAGATAAAGTCACAAATGCATATGTTATTTTAACTACTAAACCGATAAAGAATTAGATAAATACTAGAAATGTACTGTAATTGGAGGCAACTAAACAAAGGGTATCCAAGATGTTTAAACTATTATAGAAAATAAAAAACTCCTGAATTAGAGGTACTGCCAGGGAGGAAGTACATTTTTGCATCGATTATTCTAGACAAATCTCCAATAATATAAAACAGGGAGCTATTAACATATGTATAGTGGTTTGAGATGTAGAGAAAAACAGAGAACCCAGAGAATCTTAATATTTAATCATGGCTATAAGGAATATCAGCTGTGTGTGTGCGTGTGTGTGTGTGTGTGTGTGTGTGTGTGTGTGTGTGTGTGTGTGTNGTGTGTGTGTGTGTGTGTGTGTGTGTGTGTGTGTGTGTGTGTGTGTATGTGTGTGTGTGTTCATATCTACAGTATCTATCATCTGTCTATCTACATCTATCTATGTATCTATCTATCTACAGATGTAGATTCAACAATTACACTGTATGATAGCTTATATTCATAAAATGATTTAAGCAGAAACTTATAGAATAAAATATTAAATGGAAAAAGTTTCATTTCTCTTGAAACTTCATATTTTGCCTGAATACTAAAGTTCTTTTATTGGTGATCATAATGTGTTTGGAGGAAAATTGACAAAAAGAAAAAGTATAGTGCTACTTAAAGAATACAAACATTAATGATTAGAGTGTTTTAGTTCTTTGTCAAAATAAAAGTCTCTAGCAAGAAAAGTTAGTTATGCTTTTCTTCCTATTTTAAACTTACACTATGAAGTGACCATGAAAAGAACTTGAGAAACAGTAATTCTGAGCTTCTAGAGCAGAGAAAGTCAAACACTATAAAGAAATACATTACAATTTTTGTTTTCTATTTTTATTTTTGAAATTATAGTTACATTCATCCCTTCCCTTTCCCTGTCCAAATCATCCATTTACTCTCCTGCTCTCCTTCAAATTTACGAGCTCTTTTTAAAAATAAAACTAATTTTTTTTTTGTTTTGATTTTTTTTTTTGAGACAGAGTTTCTCTGTACAGCCCTGGCTGTCCTGGAACTCACTGTGTTGATCAGGCTGTCCTTGAACTCAGAAATTCCTCTGCCTCTGCCTCCCTAGTGCTGGGATTAAAGGCATGCAACACCATGCCAGGCTAGTGAAACTAATTTTTATTGCATGCACATAATGCTCATATAATGCTACTATGTATGCATTCTTTCATGGTTGATATTTGACACTGGTCAGACAATTTGTGTGCTCTATTTTAGAAATGTGCTGAAAACTGACACTGGACATTTTTGTGATGGAAAATATAGACAGGAGTAAAGGACATGGTGATACTGTCTTGTAGTCAAGGCATTTTGTGTTCAGTGATATAAGCATGGTATGGGCACCAACATCTGGTGATTTTCAGAGTTACTAAGCTTGAAAGATAGGAGTTTTATCAATAGTGAAGTACTTCCTCTATTCACTCTTACTGATGGGAGTTCTATACATGTGTGTGTTGCTATGATATTTCCTGATTGTCTTTAGATTTGTGGGGACATCCAGTGTCTATGCTAAAGCTATTAGACCTCTCCCTGTTCTCATAGTCTAGACACATTTTAATGATTCATAGTGCATTGGTCTAAAAATATGTTGAGACCACTGTGAGCACTCCAAGTATGTCTTTCCTATGCTCATCTCAGTTTATAACCTAAAGAACTTCATATTTTAAATCCGTAAACAAATTAAGAAATTCTTCTTTTAATTTAGTTGATTTAATTTACTCTAGTCATATTGTGCCTCACACATGCAAATTTGAACATGCTTGGTAAGTACTGTACCATTGAGCAAATCTCCAAACATATAACACACTCTGATAATAGACTTACAAAAGACAGTCAATGTCATGTGAAATGTATTTGAGAATATTTCTTCCTGTAATACAGATGACAGACATGTTAAATGTGTTTATACATTATAGATACAATATATTAATATATTATAGATGTAATATTATATAAATTATAATGTATCTATATTTCTATAATTTAAGTAATATGGGTGTACTAAGGTTTCAATATATTTCTGTATATTTGTTGTTCTTTTATTTTTTAATTGGAAACATGTGAATAGCATATTAATTTTTCTTCCTGAAAATATTTAAGAAATATATAAAGGAAATTTAAAAAAATACTGCAATCTATATATCATTCATTATATCCTTTCATCATTATATTCTTTGTTCCCTTTATATGTTGGTTGTTAATAAACTTTGCTGCAAATACTACTATTTAAAATCACTGAAGCATCAGTTACATATTAGAATGATAATGATCAGTGTCTTTTTTTTTTTTTTTTTGGTGTTTTAAACCCAGTGATGATTACTTCTCTGTATATTTCATTCATTATTCTGGGTTCAGTTCATTCAATCCATCATACTCTGAAGAGATGATGTCAAAAGTAGCTATTAAAAACATATCAAGGATATTATTATAGCAGTTCCATGAAGATAGAATTTTATGAAGCAAAATTAATTTCAAATCATAATTTCTGTAATGCACACAAAAAAGAACTTTCTTATATTTCATCCATAAGTGAACCTTTGGGAAAAAAATCAGTTATTTCAACTTTCATGATTTTCCAAAATAAATCACATTCAAACATAGGATAACTTAAAGAAGTATATGGATAATGTCAGCAGCTATCGAAATTAAATAAAACTGATGACTTGTATTTGCTTTATTGCAAACATATTTTATGACTCAACAGCATTGCAGTATTTTCCTAATTTTTGCTACAATGCGAAGCAAAACAACAGTTTATTGTGGCAATACTTCATACTGACCTACTTCTGTAAATTGTCTTTAAGCTCTAGAGCAAAAAGATGAACATTCATGTTCTTAAATTGGATAAAAAGCAGTTTTTATCCTGCAGCTCTTGTAGAATAAATTGTCAAATAGAGACCATCAGATACGTATAAACATATCGCTTGTCAGAATATTTTAACCCCTTCCCTGATTTCTGACATGTTTTACCTGACATGAAACTACAAAGATATTAAATAATTTGAGGGGGGATAAATTAAAGGTTGTTAAAGGTTTTCAGTTTTGAGAAGCTTGATTTTCAAGATACATAAAACAAATTTCGATTTGTTTCTTTAAGTATATTCAGAATAGAATGGTAAGTGTGATTTCAGGGAAGAAAAATGAAAGAAAACATTTGAAGATTGAAAAAGAAATGAGAATAATAACTAAGTGCTATATAGAGAATAAAAACCAAAAAATTATACTGTTCATTATCTAAATTTTAAAAATGAAGAAAATGAAGGTATACATTGGTGCTGTGAAGGAAGGCAGCCTAAAGATTATTTTCATATTTCATCTTTCAGTTATTTTCTTATTATGCAAGTGAATTTCTATTTAATTGATTATAGTTTGTTTGTCAAGAAATTTATAGGAAGAATACTTATAGAGTTCTATATATATTTCAAATTATTAACTCATTTTTTAAAGTTTTTGAGATTAAAAACAATGTTTAGTGTAATTTTTTTATAGCTAATGATTTCAAACCATACCTTTGGTATCGAAATCATATTGTCTGATTATTTTTTACAAATCATTATACCTTACTTTACTAAGTGAAGATGACTTCTTTCCCTCTAACTGGAAAATTAAGTGTAAAAGGAAAGCAATTCTTGGAGCCTAGTAATTTTCTTTTCAGCATAGTGACCAATGTTACCATTTCCCACCTAAACTAAGGTTCCTGTTTCAGTGTAGTTACACTTATGCAAACTTAGTTACATTCCTCAAACTATTCCATAAAATATAAACAAAAGGAACACTACCCAATTCATTCTATGAAGTCACAATTACTCTGATATCTAAACCACCAAAGGACCCAACAAAAAAATAGAACTTCAGAACAATTTCACTTATGAATATCGATGCAACAATACTCAATAAAATCCTTGCAAACTGAATCCAAGAATACATTAAAACAATCATTCACCACAATCAAGTAGGCTTCATCCTGGGGATGCAAGCTTGGTTCAATATATAAAAATCCATTAATGTAATCCACTGTAGAAACAAACTAAAAAAAAAAAAAATCACCCAATGATCTCCTTAGATGCTCAAAAAGCGTTTGACAAAATACAACACCCCTTCATATTAAAAGTATTGGAGAGATCAGGAACCAAAGTTCTATAGATATTAGTTGTTCAATTTGGGCCTGTCACTAAGCTTCCTTTTCTTCAGGCTCTTCTCAATTTTTGTCCCTGCAGTTCTTTCAGACAGGAACAATTCTGGGTCAGAGTTTTTGACTGTTGGATGACAACCCCATTCTTCCACTTAATGCCATGTCCTTCTACTGGAGCTGGACACTACAATATCTCTTTGCCCACTGTAGGGCATATCATCTAAGGTCCCTCCGTTGAGTCCTGAGAGTCTCTCACCTCCCAGGTCTCTGGTACATTCTAGAGGGTCCCCCTACTTACCTTGCAAAGTTGACTGTTTCCATTCTTTGCTGGCCCTCGGGGCTTCAGTCCTGTCCCTTCCCCCCGACACATGATCATGTTCCCCTCTTCCCCTTCCTGTCCCATTTTCCATCCAGGTTCTTCCTTCCTTGATCATGTGTATTTGAACAATTAATTATGGAACAGGATTAAATAAAATTAAACAAACAAACAACATTGAGCCTGCTAAGTCACTTAACTCAGTATCAGGAGGAAAACTTTAAATGGTGCTTAGGAGGAGTGTAACTGGTACGCAGCATAAAGCAAGCGAATGCTTCAAGTCTGTACATGGATTTTTCAGACCGTGAAGTAAACTGAAAAACTTTACATAAATTTAGTATATTGTGGTAAAAAAAAAAAAAAAAAAAAAAAAACAATGAGAATCTGGGACAGCTTCCCATCCATGGAGTGTAGTATAACAACAGATAGTCACAGTTAAGTGCAGCTAAAAACACAGCATGCTTGAATAAATATATAAAATGTTCCTGCATGCAAAGCTCAGCCAACATAGTAGAGTAAGGGGCATATATATATTTTTTTTATTACCTTTACATCCTGCTCCCTGCCTCTCTACCAGTCACACCCTCCCATAATCCTTCCCCTACTCCCCTTCCCCTCTCAGTTGGTGGAGGACTCTTGGGTATCCCTTTACCATGGCACATCAAGTCTCTTCTGGGCTAGACATATCCTCTCCCACTGAGGCATCTCAGCTAGAACAACATATCCCACATACATGTAACAGCTTGAGATAGATCCAAATGAAGACCAAGCTACACACTTGCTATATATGAGCAGGGAGGCATAGGTCCAGCCCGTGTGTGTTCTTTGGTTGGTGGTTCAGTCTCTGAGAGCTACAAGGGTCCAGGTTAGTTGACTCTTTTGGTCTTTCTATGGATTTACTATCCTTTCAGGCCAGTAATCCTTCCCTCTATTCTTCTATAAGAGTTCCCAAGCTACATCCACTGTTTCTTGATGTGGGTGTCTGTAACTGTTTGAGTCAGCTACTGGGTGGAGCCTCTCAGAGGACAGCAATGCTAGATTATTGTCTACAAGCATTAACAGAGTGCTATTAATAGTGACACAGATTGGTGCTTGGGGCAGAAAGATTTTACGAGCAAGAATATCAAGGAGTTTGGTGTGAGACTGTATCTGCTAGTAATATCAGAAGCTATCACATGAAATCTCAGCAATATGCCTAACCCAACATGAGTCAAGGATGACACCAATCAGCAAACCAGATTGAAAGGGGAAATCATGAGGTCTCAACCCTGCAAAAAGAACTATAGACAACTGAAGAAACCAGGGAGCAAGAGAAGCAGTGTTCCCCTAGGGAAGACAATACCGATTGCTTTTCTGCTTCTGAACAGTCAACACATAAACATATATACGAAAACATTGTATTTACTAAGAAGGCTATGGTTAGTAATATACATATTCAACAACAATTGCTGAAAAAGGGACTTAGATTTTCAGGAGAACAGAGAAAGCATTTGGCAGGGGTTTCAGGGAGGAAATAAAATAGAGAAATATTATAATTATATTATAATTGCAAAATTAAAATAATAAATAAAAAAGTACACTGAATGTACTCTCCTTTCCAGATTCTAGTTGAGAGCTGGACAGAAATTCCATGGGATGAAGAATATCAGTGTTATTTTGTTCATTAAGTTTCAAGTTGCATAAATTTTATTAAAGGTACGGATGCTTGAGTGTTAGGAATATATAATTTTTCAAGTCTTTACTCTTAGAGTAAAATATCCTAATTAAACATAAAATACAAGTCTGAATAACCCTCATCACAGCTTGTTTGTGGAGCAACAGTTGGAAGCTGAGAGACAACAGTCAAGAATTATTTAGACCAATATCCCCAGCTAGAAGCCTCCCTTTAGAACTGTCCATCACTCAGAGATTGACAATGAATTGTCTGGGGGTGCCAATAAAGGTAACTGTCCCACAGATTCTTACCTTGCAAAAAGAGAACAAATGCTCCCTGAGCATCCTGAGTTGATTTGTAGTAGAATATGATGATTTCCAGATTTAGGGCAGTTAGGAAACTGGGGGCAAAATAGACAGTCACTAACCTACAAGTCAAGTAGATGATTAATAGTATAAAAAAAGTGCAAAGTAAGTTAGGAATGTTTTGCTAATGATCAAGCATGCCCCATGATGGGCATCAGTGTGATGCTGGCTCAAATCATTTAAATTATAGAGTGGAGAATTTTGCCCAAAAATTAGCTAAAACTTCACTACAATAAGGCAATATTCAGTGGATGTTTGGGCCAAGAATATTTAATTAGAGTTTACGCTAAAATTATAAGAAAATGATGTCAATGTGAAACTTAGATTAAAAAAAAAACTGTATTACTAAGATAAGGATTAAAATGTCTGTGCATGATTTTCCTGGTGTTATCTGCAAATTGCTCTCAGAAAATGTGATTCCGTAAAAGATTGCCACTGAAGTGATCAAGCCAATTTAACCCATAATCAGACATCATAAATAAGCAATTATCCAAAAATGGTTACTCTGGAAAGTGTAAAATGAATATGAGGTATATCTAAAGACTTGTTAAAATGTAATTGTAGTGGCTATTTCTGGTTGTCAACTTGACTATATTTGGAATGAACTCCAATCCAGAACTGGAAGGCTCATCAGTGATCCTAATCTGGAGGCTGAGACAAGTTTCTGACCTGGATCTTGGCATGGAACTCTTGAGGTATAGTGGCTATGATTCCAGAAGGTTAAGCAAGGAGACCTCTGAGTTCAAGGTCATCTGAGATTAAAGGCATGGCGGCAAACACCTTTAATCTGGGCTATACCTTCTGCTGGTGACCTATATAAGGACATTGGAAAAATTAAGATTTACACACTCTTTCTTCTTCACCTGCTTACCTTGTGAGACTGAGCAACTGCTAAATCCTTGCACTTACAGCTACTGCTGACAATTGTTGGGAGTTGGACTATAGACTGTAAGTCATCAATAAATTCCCTTACTTTATAGAGACCACCCATAAGTTCTGTGACTCTAGAGAACCCTAACCAATACAATAAGTTTAAACTTTCTACATTCATGAAATGTAAGACATACGAAGAGTGTGAAAGGCAAAGAACAAAAACCATCCTCAAGAACTTTGAAAACAGACATGGTAATGTATGCATGTAAACCCAAACTTAAGTTTAGAAAAAAAGATGGTTGCAAAGTGCACGGCATACTGACAAATGCAGGACAATTGAGATCAGTGTGGAAGCTCTATGTCAAAAAATCAAGGAAGAAAAGGAAAAATACAGTTCTGCAAAACTTTAAGCATATTATAAAAAATACTCTACTAAAATTATAGTCTATAAAGAATTAAAAGACCAAGAATATAAAAGAAATAAGCAATACCAAATAAACACAACGAAATATCAAGAGACATGAAAGGCAATTAAAAACACGTACGGGAGACAGATGCTCAAATCTGATGAAAAGCAGGAATACTTTTGTTGGCCCCGTAAGAGACAGAGAAAGAACAAGCAAGAGAAGTTTCATACCCGGAAAGAACGTATTAAAGTTGAAAACAGAAAGAGAAAATAAATTAACACATAAATCAATACTGGCAGAATAGAAAACAAACCAATAATTAAAACTAAATTCAATATCAATATTTCAATATTGATAAAAATAAATTGATAGAACAGCTCTTCAAAAGATTACATGAAAAATACAAGATCTTACAAGATGATGTTTTTGAAAGAATTCATCCAAAAGTAGAAAATATTCCTCTTTCTGTGATAGAATGTACTTAGTCCAAAAAGGCTTTAATATAGTAAAATCTTCATAATTAATATAATACTCTGATTATAGCAGAATGAAAGGAGAACACAATGACAAAATCAAATTTTGGAAACTGTTACTAAAATGGATATTGAATATTGTGTTACTAAATAGCCACAGGTTCATAGAGACACAAAATAATATAAAAGTACTTTGTGACTAATTAAACTAAAATTACAACTCAAGAATATGCATTAATGGAATTACTTAACTAATGGAATTACTTAATTTATTCAAGTAATTACATTTAATAGGAAATAATCTCCATTTTAAAGTACCAAAATATTCCCATTTTAAAAATATCAAAAATGTAAATATACTTAACACAGGATAAGAAACAGGAAATAGACATCAGATATTAACATTAGCATAATAAGCCAAAGGAAAATTAACCAAACTTTAAAGTTGATGGAAAAATCAGGGAAATTGATGAAAGTATTGACAGAGTAATGACAAAAATGAGAAATTATTCCAATTGTTAAAGACAGGCATTTAAAGTCATTGTTACTCAGTTTGGTGGGAACATTTCTAAGAGATCACTGCGAGTAGATAAAAACTAGTTAGCTGAAAGTATATGGATTAGGTAAACTGACTGATAAATATATTTTAACAACCTTTACAGATAAGTGACAATGAGATTCAGTAATAACATGAAGAATTCTGTGGGGGTATTTCAGCTAATGTCATCGCCGTGGGGTCCTGGAGCCTCTTGCTTTCCTGGCATCTGGGACTTTCTGGTTGCTATCCCCAGTTTCCCATACCTCATTGCTACATACCTTTATTCAACTTTCTAACCATCTGTACATCTACTCCATCTCTTCCTATTCATGATTCCTCCCCTCTTTTCTACTTCCCCTCTTGTCTTCCTCCCAAGTCCCTCCCACCCTTGATTATATTGTTCTCTCTTCTAAGTAGGACTGAAGAATTCACTCTTTGGTCTTCCTTCCTTTTGAACTTTATGTGGTCCACGAGTTGTATCATAGGTATTCTATGCTCTTTGCCTAATATCCACTTACCAGTGAGTACATACCATATATGTTCTTTTGTGGCTGAGATACCTCACTCAGGATGATATTTTCTAGATCCATCCATTTCCTTGTGAATTTCGTGAAGTCATTGTTTTTAATAGATGAGGAGTACTCCATTGTGTAAATGTACCACATGTTCTGTATCCATTCCTCTGTTGAGGAACATCTGGTTTATTTGCAGCTTCTGGCTATTATAAATATGGCTTCTATGAACAGAGTGGATTATGTCTCCTTATTACATGTTGGAGCACCTTCTGGATATATGCCCAGGAGTGGTATAGTTGGATCCTTAGTTAGTACTATGTCCAATTTTCTGAGGAACTATCAGACTGATTTCCGGAGTGGTTGTACCAAGTTGCAATCCCACCAGCAATGGAGGATTGTTATTCTTTCTCCACATCCTAGTCAGCATTAGCTGTCACTTGAGTTTTTGACCTTAGGCATTCTGACTGAAGTGAGATAGAATCACTGGTGTGAGATCAAAGGGGAAGAAGAACCTGCTGAGACCATATTCAGAGGTTAGGCATGCACCCCCCCCCCCCATCAGTTGAGGAATAGGGCCTCCCTCACATCTCCAAATTTTTAACTCAGAATTACTCCTGTCTAAAGGAAATACAGGGGCAAAGAGTAGAACAGAAGCTGAAGAAAGGGCCATCCAGAGACTGCACCACCTGGGGATCCATCCCACATGCAGACACCAAACCCAGATGCTATTGCTGATGCCAAGAATTGCTTGCTGACAGGAACCTGATACAGCTGTCTCCAGAGAGGCTCTGCCAGATCCTGACCAATACAGAAGCAGATGCTCGCAGTCAACCATTGGACTGAGCACGGGGACCTCAATGGAGGAGTTGGAAGAAATGAAGAAGCTGAAGGGGACTTATAGGGCATCAATTGGAGGGGAGGCTCTTGGTCCTGTGAAGGCTTGATGCTCCAGTGTAGAGGAATGCTAGGGCAGTGAGGCAGGAGTAGGTGGGGGGTGGGGACACCCTCATAGAAGCAGGTTGTGGGTGGATGGGATAGGAGTTTTGCAGAAGGTAAACCAGGAAAAGGGGTAACACTTGAAATATAAACAAATAAAATATTAAAAGAAGAAAAAAAATCTGTGAAGACAGACAAAAAAAAAACCCCTATCTTCAAGGACTATTTTTAAACTCTGAGAGAGGAAAAAAACACAATTCATTCCCCACATCTGATGAAAGAAAGAAAAACTTGCTGGAAGAAAGGAGAAGTTCTTGAATTATATGTAAACAATTTTACTCTACAACATTGAAAATGACAAACAGGCCAGGATCCTAGGATCTATGTCGAGATGTAATGTTAGTTACTTTACACCATATCAGTAAGAAAAGAAACAACAGTCGATAAGCAAACACAACATCTAGGACTGTTTCCTGTTTCCGACTGTTTCCTGTTTTCCAGAACTAGGTTAATTATTAACTATGAAATGGTTTGTGTGTATGAAGTCACCTCTGAGATCCTGTAATGAGCCTCATAATTTAAGGGTTTCAGAAGGAAAATAAGAGACATTTAGACTGAAAACCAAGATTGTATTTCAAGTTGACATGGGATTTAAGAAAATTCAGAGGGTCACACACATAGCAACAACAACAAACTTTAGTTCGAGTAGATGAGCTCAGAAGCCTTCTGAATGAAGGGGCATTCAGTTACCCTTCTTTAGATTTTGAAAAATCTGAAGGATAAACTGAAGAAACAATTTATTGACATTATTTTTGAGACACTCAAATAAATTAAAGCTATTAAATTCATGGCAGACTTCAAAGGAAAGAGAGCACATATTCATCACTGCATTCTTTTAGAAATGCCAGACAAAACACAAGATTTATATCAACAACCTTAGAACAAACTGCAGAGATTATACTTGTATTTCAAATGTGTGTACAAAGCTGCAGTGACCACTACTATGTGTATCTGATGTAAGGGAAAGGCTTGTTAATCTATAAATGCAATTAAAAGTACATTACTAATCTGTTACACCCATGCTTAGATTCTCATCAAGGAGGCCAAAATACTCAATAGAGAGCCCCGACTCTTTAGTAGACGCTACTGAAATATCCAGTTATCTATATGTGAAGGGCTGACTTTGAAGTACTTTTCTGCACATAATATATTCAGATTAACTGCACATGGATGAAATAAAATGTAAGACTTAAAAACACAAAGATTTTTAAGGAAACAATTTTTCATGTTTATAAAGCTCATTTTAGGTCCTCCTTAACTTAGCTATGCTTCCACCACTTCAGAAAATGTAAAAGATTGTAGATCATCTACAATATTAAGAAATTAAAATTGTACAGAAAATAGGTAGAAATAATTAACAACCATTAAAGAGTACCTTAATAATTGCCGTATGCTTCTGATCAGCTTTGTTAGGAATTTTGGCCTGAGGAATACTACAAGTATATCCAGTGAGATTAAAACACACATAGAGGCCAAGGGACGGGGGAAATCTAAGAACTGCAATGAAGAAAAGAGATGATACTAGAGAATGAGGCAAAGCATGGACTACGTAAATCAGTGAAGGCAGTATGTTGTTTTTGTAATTTACCACATATCTATTTTGATGACTATGATTTAAATCAGCAGGAAACCTTATCTCAGAGAAGGGTAAAGATCAAAGCAAAGGCTCTGTGACTTTCATGTGCGGATCATGACTACAGTTGAGGCTTACACAGTTAATAGAATAGTGCATTAGTTAGCATTTTATCTCAGCAAGGATTTTGAGGTTTTCCTTTAGGTGATGGAATGTCATCTCTGTTTTCAAGGGAAGAAAATTGTGCTGTGAATTCAATATCACACCCAGCAGAGTCTCTATAGAGTCTGATGACTCTTCCGTTCATGATTCTATTGTAAACATTTGACATATATGGATATAAATCCCTATGTGGCCTTAGAAGAGCATGTGATTCACATATTTGAAAATAAAAGAAAGAAAGTGATCTGAGTTACACTTTATCTGTTTTTAATGTTTAAATATAAAAATCAATGCTAAGAACCACAAAATGCAGAGTTATTGTTACTTGAGACAAAAATAATTCAGGATTTTTTTTCTCTTAGTGTTCAAGTATTGAATTCTAGTACGTGTATTCTAGTGTATGTAGTTTCTTAAACTGCTTTCACTCTGCATCACCAGCAACACTCGGAGTCAGTCACTCTTATTTAATGCTTTCCATCATCTGGGAATTCCAAATTCCCAACAAGAACAACAACAACAACAAAAAAGTGTGAGTGGAACAAATGTTAAAAAAAAAAAATAGTGTTTCTTTTTTTAATTATCTTATATTGGTTATCTTCACTAGACATTCCCATATTTCAAAAGAATTATCTAGACATGAATGGACATTTTTACCCTACTAGGATAAGAAATCAATCTGGAGTATGACTTAAGGAAAATGTACTTTGAGTCTAGTGCAACAACTTTCATGCTTGCTCCAGTTCTTCTGTTTGTTTTTGTTTTTTATTTTGTTTGTTTTGTTTTGTTTTGTATTTGTTTTTTGAGACAGGGTTTCTTTGAGTAGCCCTGGCTGTCCTCAAACTAAGGAACCCACCTGCCTCTGCCTGCTTAGTGCTGGGATTAAAGGCGTGTGCCACCTTTGCCTGGCTATGGCTCCAGTTCTTCTCTAGAAGAGTCTTCACTGAGTCTCTGACCTCTGAGGTCACAACACAGCATACTACTCTGTAGGAAGGGATAATGTAAGCAGTTTGGATTGAGCTCAACTGTTTTTACTTTTCAATTTTTCAATCATCTCTCTAGTATGCAATCTTGCCAACATTTTTTAACCTCAATTTTTATCTGCAAAAAATACTTGTTATATGTATCTATAAAGATTGTAAGACATAGTATACCAAGAGTTTGAGATCTTGCTTAACAGACATATGTATTTTTATTAGAGTTGTTTCAGTTTTTCCTTCGGAAAGAGGATTTCTTTTCTATAAAACATTATGTGGCCTCTGAGCTTCAGTTAAGGGTTTTTCACCCATATACGCCTTTTGTCATATGCCACATGCTAACTGGAAAAGAATGAGGTACATTATTAGAGAGTGTAAGTTGTGTCTTTCTTGTGGCCCAATTAAGAACATTGAAATGCAGCAGGTTCTGTAGGAAAGTATAATATTACATGCACTTAGGTATTTTATGCAGAAGAGAACAAAGGAAAAACTATGTAGCCAAGGTTGTGAGGCAAAGCCATCAACCAATACAACAGGCCTTTTGTCCGAGACTTAAAGATTTTAAGTGTGCAGTGGTTGGAGTTTGTTAGATGGGAAACCTAAAGATGGGCAATAAAACACTGGCATCTAACTAGACTTATTAGACTCACAAGTCTTCTTGTATCTTTTTTTTTCAAACAATTACAGAGTAGGTTGTGACCATATTCACTCCCTTATACGACTCCCACCATATTCACCCCCCCTTATATGACTCTCTTGTCCATCCCCCACTATGACTGATTCCCTGCTTCTTCCTTCACCCTCCTTTTTTCCTTGTACTTTTTTTTTTCTGTTTCTTATAACAGGCATATCTATAATATGTTCATGACTGGGATTTCCATGCTACATCCAAAAGACATAATTTTGTATCATTTGTCTTTTTATGACCTTTCCATCCCCTCTTCCTATACTGAAAATTCCCTGGGACTTGGATGAATTGAGGAAGATAGCTAATCTCAGAGCTGAGCAGTCAGTAGTCACGTTTTCTTAGAACATTACACAATTATGAATTTCTACATTAACTGTGAGCATTTACTTAATGAAAAAAAATATGAAAAGCCATCAAATTGCTCTTCTTTGGTCACAGAGTCTTCTTATTACAGAATACTGTTTCCTCCCTGAAATAGTTGTAAGAGGTAACTGTCTGATTTATTTAAAATTTGGACATATATGTACAAGGCTGGTTTTCTCACCTGTTTGTATGTGAGTGAGTGAGTATGTGTGGGTGGGTGGGTGGGAGGGTTGGTGTGTGCATGTGCATGTGAGTGTGTGTGTGTGTGTGTGTGTGTGTGTGTGTGTGTGTGTGCATGTGTGAGTGTTCCAGTGCAAGTATCTGTGTCTGGGCACATGAACAATACGTGTTCCTGGGTATGAAATGTGTAAATGAGAGGACACTATCGTGAGTTCGTCCATAATTTCCCTGTTTGATGTAGTTGTGTGCTCACTGTGAATGTTAGCCTACCTGGTGATAACCTTGCAGGAATTTTTCTGTCCCTAACTCAGAAGTTAATACTTCTGTGAATTTAGCCACTAAGTCGTTTTTAGTCCCGGTAGATGTTTTTGAAGACCCAGAAAGTTTTCATCCCCTCAAATGTGCTTTTAATGAAGCAACAGAATAGAAGGTACACTTCCATGAAAAATTCAAAGAAGGAAAACAAAGTAAAACATCACATGCAAGAAATTCATTTCCTGTGCTATGCAACTGTACTTTTAAGATACAAAAAAGAAAAATGCATAATGGCATGAAGTCAATGGATCAAATATTTGTTATGATGTTAACTGCATCAAAAATATAACAGATAGTTACCTGGATTTTCTAATGTGGAAATTACTATTATTTGGTGGTGGGTGGTTCAGAGATTAGCAATTATTGTGAATTAAATTGTTTTGTGGAATTTCAAACTAAAGTAACTATATTTATTATAATATGATCTCAAAATTAAATATGACTGATTTCTGGCTATCACAAATAAGCTAGGCACTTAGTGGAACATGCCCCTGTGGCACAGTAGGGTATCTTTTGGGTATATTCCCAAGAGTGGTATTGCTGGGTCATTATATTTATATGGATGCTTTTCTGTATACATATCTAGGTACCACAAGCCTTATTCAAATGGAGGCCAGAAGAGGGTATTGTTTACCTGGAACTGGAACCGACAGTAATTAACCAAGCTGTTTGCACTAAGCACTGAATATGGTTCCTAGGAAGAAAAGCCAGTGCTCTCAAAAATTGAGCTATCCATCTTTTAATCTGAAATAGTTTCAGTGTTTTTCACATTTCACACACTGGCATACATGCACACACAACATATATATATGCTATGAGGAAAAACTAAGTTTTGACCGTTAAACTTTTTTGACTTTCCCAATCTCAATCAATTTTTAACATTCTCTTATTGCTCAATACATTTTCTTTGTTATCTTGTGTTTGTATTTATGAACATGCACAGATATGTACATGAATAAGGGAAAGGATAGAAATGAGTCAAGTTTTACTTTAACTTGTGGGTGTACGTTTGTGTACATGTTTGCCTAAGTATATATGTATGTATTGGCTTATTCATTAGAGAGAGGATTGTTTGTGCCCATCTTACATCATTTTTTAAAATTTTTTTATTATTATTTTCTTTA
>NC_034593.1:65450507-65463160 GCF_900095145.1 Mus pahari
CATTTTGACTATGTTAGTCCTGCCAATCCATGAGCATGGGAGATCTTTCCATCGTCTGAGATCTTCTTCAATTTCTTTCTCCTCGCAAATCATCTTATATCTTTTACCTCATCTTCTTGAGAGGGAGTTTCTCGCTGAATCAGAAACTTGCTGTTTTACACCTATTCTGGAAGTCTAACCAGTCACAGAGATTATCCTATCTCTATAACCCTGGCTACTGAGGACATGAGCATGCATGGCCATATCTAGCTACTTACGTAGATGTAATTCAGGTACTTATAGCAACACAGCAAGCGTTTTTACCAACAGAACCATCCCTCTAAACCAGTAGAAATAGTTTCAGATGAATACTGGATTGGCTATTTATATAATTTAATAAAGTAGTGAGAATTGCTTTGATAATTTTTACTCATAGCAAAAGTGCACTGAAATACATCAAGTGACTCAGTGGCAGATTATTTGTGTTCTATATACATTATTGCTAACTTAATATTCATTACACAGCTGAACAATTTCATCCTGTCGACATAGTAATTCAGTAACTCTTTCTAATGACTCTTCAACTATTGACAACTGTTGGATAGATCTCAGTAGTCAAATTGCCATTGGTTGATAAAAATAGATTCTCCTTCTCTAAGTAAAATCACCTCTTAATTTTGGTAACTAGGCTCTAATCATATACAATGACTAAATTAATATAAAAAATTATGATAAATTCACCAAATTAGTTTTATTAGAAATATTTATGAATCTATTTTGCCATACAATATGTGTTCATATACCACATATGAACAATATGTACAAATATGGTAAATATTAATTTTCTAAAAACTTATAAAAGTAAAGGGTAGGAGAAAGGGGAAAATGGGAAGAAGGGTTATAGAATAATTAAGAAAGGAGATAAGGAGGATGAGTAGAAATAGCAGTATTTCCCTATTTAAGACTTAAAGAACTTCAGGATGCTGTAATGCAAGAAAAGTAATGGATTTATACTCAGGCACAGCCAGCCTCACCTCCTTTGTAGTTGGTGTTATTTCCTAATATAACTTTAAATTATAAAGAGTTTTCAGCTAATAAATTTAGTATTCTGTGTGCTTAGAATTGGCGCTGTGAGGAAAACATATTATGGTCTGCCTGGGATCTTATCTTTGCAGGAGGAGTGAGAAGCAAGATAATGTGCATCTTACTATGCATATATATGTGTTTATGATTACCTAAAATCAAGAAAAACAAAGATGGCTTTAATGGATGCCTTGATTTGATATGGCCTTTCATGCCAATATGTACTCTTAGTATACCTCATTATGACTATTCTATCATATCTTCATTTGGAAGTTACTTCTTTGCTTTCAGTGGGTAAGAAGTTAACATGAAGAAATGGGAATCAAATGTGTTACATAATCAGTGGCTTGGGAAATTAATTTAAGAAAGTCAAATGGCTTTGTCAGAGCATATGAATAGACTTATGTAAAAAGAATATTAATAGTTAAGACATTTTATTTTCATGAAAATGTTCAGATTTTTTGCATATCTCCCAAAATAACATTATTCAACATGAATATATATATATATATATATATATATATATATATATATATGTGTGTGTGTGTGTGTGTGTGTGTGTGTGTGTGTGTATAAAGGATATATAAAGGATGGGGTCAGAGCTAAATGATATGGTACATATCAGGATTCAAGTGACAAAAGTATAAGGGTTGCTGTGAATTTGTCACTAGGCTAGTTTACATAACGAGTTATATACTACAAGGCTGTTATGAAACATGGTCTAAAAAGACAAAACCATGAAAAGAAAGGGGTAGGATGAGGATTTTTAATGATATTAAATGTGCAAGGATTTGGATTCTCTACACGCTTTCTCATAAATCGAACCCATGGAGGACAGGGAGAGATTTAGGAATGAAAATTAAATAATGACAGCACATGTTCACACCTAATGGAATCACGATCTTTGTTACATAAGTGGTGGCCTGATAGCTGAGTAGGATCTGTAAATGAGTCACTGATGACATTTGTTTCTTATGTTTGCCAATGAGATGGATGGCCTTGTTCAAGACCTTAAGTGCACATATTGTCCTATTAGTCAGTCTCCTTTTGGGTCTTTGAGTAAGTCTCACATAATGTCTTAATTTTATCATGAAGTGTTTAGGTTAGTGACATAGAGTATACTGTGTTATGTAGTTCTTATAGTAAGTGTAAATTTTATTACATCCTGAATATTCTAAAAAATGTATCTGTGGACATTATTTAAATCTATTAGCAGGATGTTTCATTGATAAAATGTATTGTGATTTATATATATGGAGTATATATATATATATATATATATATATATATATATATATATGGAGTATATAACTTCTATGCAGCATTATGATTGCTTCCACACTTGGAAGTGTGAGAGGAAATGATTTACCATTTGGTATGTGATATACACTGTATGTGAAGCACTTAATCCCTAAAAGACTGTTATAAGCTCAGAGTCATTAAGAACTTCTTTTCCAAGTTCTAGAGTAAATATTGCTATTTCAAGTCCTATAAATTTAGATTTTGCTAATTTATCCTAACTTCATTTTATTATGATACAGTATAGAAAGGGTCACTAACATAGACTTCACTAAGTACTTAATATATATTATCATTCAGTCCACATGACTGAAAACTGTTTATGACCTTTTTTTATTACTTGGGGTGCAAATAGCACATTTCTTAAATCAGATGTTCAATAACATACCAAAGGCTGTATGAATTTTTCTTAAGAAGTATAAAACATCAGATGCACCATTAGAAATAAGATTATTAGTTAATTGAGATCAAACAGTACACTATAATCAATGTGGAGGCATAAAATTCAATAGATGCACATGGAGAATCTACTGTTTTGCACCCATGACCTTAAAAGTAATAAAATCTGCTATTTCTTCTAAAATAACAAATGAGTTTTCTTTTTTTAAATCAATATACTATTCAAATGGAAAGTTTCTTGATTTCTGTTCAAAATAGAAATTTTGCCAGAGACTTTAATTCTTCTGATCTACTAAAACCTCCAGGTCAGTAAAACAATTGTGAGCTCAGCCACTACAATCTTCTCCTATCTTTCATCTATTGCTGGCCTGAAAAATGGCCCCTGCATCTTTGGGGCCTTCTGGGATTTAATTTGTATCTACTCCTTGGTTTCTATATGCTCTCCCTTAGTCATGAAGTCTCACTGAGACCCTTCACACTAATGTAGATTTGGTCATTTAATGGTCCTTATGATGTTGTACGTTTCCCATTTCCCTGTTTAGAGTCAGTTAAATAGATGACTGAAGTTCTGCTTGAGAAATAAGTAGGGACATCATTGTTGTACAGAATTGTCACAGTATTTCGAGGATACTTTTCTCACTATGACTCAGTCAATTAATAGGTTTATTTATGACCACTATAAAAGAAATATACAATAGGTCTTGACATTACAGCCATTAAATTAGTCATTTCTTTTGAAATTTCTTTTACAGAAACTGAATGATAATGCCCTTGTTTACTGTGTATTGTCTTGATTCAAGAAACAAAGTGTCTACTTGCTTTCATTGTTCCCCATGAATTAACTTGGACCCTTTCACCACCATTAATACTTTGCTGTCTGTTATAATTATAAGTTAAGATCTGCTATTTGGGCCCCATCGATTTCAGTTTATGAAACATTGGAACTGAATTCAAACAACCAACTTCCCTAACACTGTTTATAATTGAATTATCCAGAGGGATTTCCCATCACTGAAATTCTCAATGAATTATTATAATGGACACATTTTAGGTATATGTCATGAATTTGCTAAATAGAATTTGGGTCTCCTGTCAAGTATAATTTTAACTATGCATCATATGCTTATGGCTGTTTAATCATGTTTTAATTTATTTAATTCTTTCAGCTCCATGTGCCTTGTCAGTTTCAAAACTTCTTTACATAACATGGTCCGTAGTTTTGTACAACCTGACAAAGGCCAAATTAGTAATCTGATTTTATCCTATTTGCTCATATATTAAATTCTAAATCAGAATAGAATATTGTATGATTATAAACTCTTATTAATCAAATTGAATATTACTTCCATAAATGTTTTTATTCTTTCTATCAATGATTTTGAAAAATATTGGATATATCCTTATAATAAAGACTAATATTAATTAATGAAATTCTTGACAGTCTAGCCATACTCATATTGTATATCTCTTGAATACCATCCCAATATCAGTGAAGATTTCAAGAATTTAGCATACAATGACAAAGAAATGCATCACTGACATTAGTGAAGTTTTCTACATTTTTACCTACTGGGCAAGTAGGTAAAACAACTTTAGAATGCTATTTAAAATTGTCTCTTATGGCCATTTTGATAAATGCCTTTTGTCAACTTTTAGGAATGTGAGTATTCTAGAGGAATTTGAATTCAGTAATTTCTCTAGGTGGAATGCAGACATGCCCTTACATAAAACTTTATTACCAAAGAATGTAAGTAGTTGGAAAAAGGAGTAGTCTAAATTGGTGGAGGGCAGTTCATGGAGTGCAGTTTAGCTGAGTTCAGGCAATGTAGTGGAGTTCAACTGAGTTCAGTCCAGCACCATCAGTAAAGTTCAGTTCATGGAATTTAGTGATAGGCTTTTCCCAAGCAGAGAAATCAGATGAAAGCTGAGAGAAGCCAGTTTGAATTAGTCAGTTTAGACAGGAGTTTTGAGCAGGAACAGAAGAGTTGAACCAATTCACCAGAGTTCAGAAAGAACTAGAAAGGGTGAGCTTATTCTACAGTAAGCCTCTAAGATGACAATTACATCAGGAATATAAAAGTTACTTTTACAGGCTACTTAATTTATTTATATTTAATATATCTATTTATTTCATAGATATAGATAGATATATAGATATAGATACAGATATAGATATATAAATGATGCTGTTAGAGAGGTTCTTCTAGGAATAAAATTTATTTATTCAATCAAGCTGTGCTATAAGGAAGTATATTACACATGTGTAAAAAGGCCAGCACTCTTTTCTGTCTGCCCACCTTTACTATTTATCCTCCCTAAGCACTTTGCAATATCATAAGGATATGATATGTATTAAGATGCCCTAGTGTAACGGGAAGGCAGATGGAAGGGTGCTGATTGCCATTTCAACAGCGTTAGAGTAAACACAGATGTTTGAAAACATCACTAAGGCATGATCATCTTTTATGGGAATAATTTTTTTGTTGTTGTTGTTGTTTTTTGTTTTTCGAGACAGGGTTTCTCTGTGTAGCCCTGGCTGTCCTGGAACTCATTCTGTAGACCAGGCTGGCCTCGAACTCAGAAATCCGCCTGCCTCTGCCTCCCGAGTGCTGGGATTAAAGGTGTGCGCTGGTGATGCATTTTTTTAAAGAAGGTACTCCCGTTCCTTCCTTTACATCTGGAGAAAAATGTCCTAGCAAAGGGAAGCATAATGCTCAGAAGCACTTAAACTTTATTCGTTGAGGCAACTTGATCAAATTCCATTAGAACAAATTGCTAGCTAAGAAACAGCGTGACTTGTGTAACCTCTATGAGCTTCTTTTTCTTGAACTATAAATTGCAGTAACATAAATATTTATATTATTTTATGGAATTTAATATAAATTTTAATCTTAAAGATTGATTAATTTTAAATGTCAATATGTCATAACCTAAAATCATTTTTGAAACAACATATTTCTGAGGAATTATTTAGAGGAGATTGGTCAGCCAATATATTAGCTGTCTTGATTGTTAATTCATTTAAGAAAATCCATCCCATTGTGGGCAGCACCATCCTCTAGGCAAGGGTAACTGAACACTATAAGAGAGAAAAAGACTATGCAGGTAGACAGCAAGTGTGCAAGGATTCAGCAAATTGGGGAAAATTAGCTGGCAGATAGGAATACAATGCTGAAGACAATTTTCTTAGCTAATTGTTAAGATTTGCACGGTTTAGAGTGGATGGCTCTTAAGACAGATTCTATTATTAACTTTTAATCATTGTCAGCATCAATGTTCCTTTTCATATGTCTGGAGGTCTTTATGCCAAGGCCATTTGTGCCTTTCATTTTTGTATAGGTTGCAAAGTTGGAAGATTTTCTTTGTCAAAGGAAAGTCCAGCAACAGGCCCAAAGTGGGATGCTGCTCAAGGGGAGTTCCCAAGACCTGAAACAATTACTGAGGTTGTGGAGTACTCACAAAAAGGGATTTAACATAACTGCCCTCTGAAAGACCCAACAAGCAGTTGAAAGAGTCAGATGCAGATATTTGCACCCAACCAATGGACAGAAGCAGCTGACACCTGTTNTTGAATTAGGGAAGGCTGAAAGAAGCTGAAGAGAAGGGCAATCCTGTAGTAAGACAATCAGTCTCAATTAATCTGGACCCCCGAGATCTCTCAAATGCTGGAACACCAAACAGACAACATACACCACATGATATGAGGCCCCCAACACACATAGAGTAGAGGACTTCCAGGTCTGTGTTCACTCAGAGATGTTGCACATAACCCCCAAGAGACTGGAGGCCCCAGGGAGTTTAGATGTCAGGTTGGGTGGGGATGGGGGCATCCACTTGGAGATGGGATGGGGTGGGGGAAGTATGGGATGTGGAGCAGTCGGAAGGTGGATGGTAGGGGCGGGGAATGGAATATGAAGTGTAAAAAATTTAAAAATATTAAAAAAAAAAGATTTTCCTTGTCTTTCTCATTTTGATGGTCAGCTGAAGTCTGGTTTCCTCTAGTTCCTTTAAGTAAAATAACATGATTCTTCAAAGGAAAAAGCTTTTCCTTCCAATTTGTAGCTGAGCATCCACAGATGATTGCTGTAAAGTTTTATAAGAAATTGTAAAACAAATAAAAGAAAGTTTAGCAGCATGAAGAACGGTGTCTTGGTCATGTTTATATTGTTGTAAAGGGATTCTACAAGCAAGGCAACTTTTATAAAAGAAAATATGTAATTGGGGCTTGCTTAAGGTTTCAGAGTTTTAGACCATTATAATGTCAGACCCACATCAGCAGGTAGAAAGAGAGAAACAGAGTCAAGAGAGAGACTGCTCCTGACATAGGCTCTCAAAGTTCCTTCTCAGTCACACACTTTCTCCAACTTGACCACATTAACTGCAGCAATGCCATTTCTCCTAATCCTTCTGATCCTATTAAACATTTCAAAATGCTTAGGTGACTAAAGCATTCAAAAATACATTTCTATGGAGGCTACACTTATTCAAACCACAACATTCCACTTCCTAGCCCCAAAGGCTTATAACCACATCATAATGCCCAAGTCTCCATAGTATTTCACAGTCTTAACACTGTTTAAAGTCTAATGTCCAAAATGTCTTATGAGATGCAAGGGAGTCTCTTCACTGTAACTCCCTGTAAAATCAAAATCGAAGAACATGTCACATACTACCAACATACATTGGCACAGCACATGCATTACTCTTCCAAATGGAGGAAAAGGAATATAGTGAGAAAATAATGGACCAAAGCAGAATGAAAACCATCAGAGCAGATGCTGAGATATGCATCTCCATATCTGATGTTAAAACACTCCTCAGACTCCAACGTACTTTTTAGCTTCTCTTCTCTTTCTTGGGCTTCTCTCTCTCTCTCTCTCTCTCTCTCTCTCTCTCTCTCTCTCTCTCTCTCTCTCCCCCTCCTACAACTCTTGCCATGCATTCCACGACTCTGGCATATCTATCATCTTTAGGACGGCAACAAAATTCAAGCTTTACCTCCAGAGCTTCATGTAATGACCTCTAGGCCTCCATTCAAAGATATCTATCCTTGGCAAATGCCTAACCTTACTGGCTTAGCCTTGGTGGGATATTCCTTACCTCTTTCTTGTATATTTGATGGAAACCAGAACCATGTAACCAGTGAGGCCAACTTGTGCTATGTGATAGTGTTGAAACTTAGCCTACCTTTTCTCACATTTGCATCAGCTTTCTGTTGTTGATGGGTTCTTTCATTGATGAGCTTTCCTTTAGTTGTTTTAACAAGATGGAAGCTTAACTGCCCAAGATTGTTTCTTGAAGTCTCCACTCCCTTTATTCCTTTTAGCATCAGTTTTTTTTTTTAATTTATTTATTTTGACTATGGGCAGGGGAGCAGGGTGGGGTAAGGGTATAGGGGACATTCGGGATAGCATTTGAAATATAAATGAAGAAAATATCTAATAAAATAAGTGAAAATGTAACAAATAAAAAAGAAACACCAGAGCAGATTAAATAAATAAAAAAATAAATCATTTTTAAAATTAAAAAAAATATTTATTTTATGTATATGAGTACACCATTGCTCTCTTCAAACACACCAGAAAAGGGCATTAGGCCCCATTACAGATGGTTGTGAGCCACCATGTGGTTGCTGGGAATTGAACTCAGTAATTCTGGAAAAGTAGTCAGTGCTCTTAACCACTGAGCCATCTCTCCAGCCCTAGCATCAGGCTTTTAATTAAACTTTTTATCTCTTTGAGCACTGTACTTCTCCCTACTATACTTCCTGATGTTCCTTTTCTCTTCAAACTGTACATTTGGTATTTTTCTTTTCCCAACTTACATTTTTTCATTATAGATATGCATAAGAGTGATTATTAAAACCACACGGCACAACCAAAATATTGGGTTGTCTTGAAAGTTTCTTTGCCAATGTCATTAATCTAAAAACTCTTCAATTTAGCCTTAGACTGATTTTTAGGAAACAGGCAAAAGAAGCCACATTCCTTGACAAATACATCACAAGAATGATCTCCTGGGTACTTAGTAATATTCTTCCTATCCAAAAATTTTGAGTGGCTCATCATATTATATTGCTCTCAGCACCACTGTCATCTGTCTTCCTACTAGGGTAGCCCAGTAATCCCCACTTAAAAGTACTCAACTGGTTTTCTAGTTCAAAGTGCCAAGGCACACATTCTGCCATGAGCAGAATAGGCCTGTCACATCAATATTCTAGATCCTTTTGCCAATGTCTGTCTTAGTCATTGCTATATTGCTCTGAAGAGATACCATGATCAAGAAAACTATTAACAAGTAAACCATTTCATTGGTATATTTAAGGCTATTGCATAAAATTTCAGAGTTAGGTTTATTTTTGCCATTGTTGTTGCTGGGTTTTTCCTTTTTCTTTTTTCTTTTATCCATCATCATTATCATGAGGGCATGTCAGGATCAGATCATGGTCTCACTCATAACACTATACTAGTAGATGACAGGTACGTTCTAATTTACAGGGAGAGAACTAGAAAATGAGAAAGAAGAGGAAGGGAGGGGGAGAGAGGGGGAGGGAAGGGGAGAGGGAAACAGACAGAGACAGTGAGAGACTGTGCCTCATATGAGCTATTGAAACCTGAAATCCCACCCCTGATAGAGACACGTTTTCCAACTCAGTAATACCTTCTCCAACAAGGCCTTACCTCCTCATCCTTCTCATTTTTTCAAAAAGTTTCACTCCCTCATGAATAAACATTCAAATATACGAGCCTATGAGGCCATCTCATTCAAACATAATCAGTCTAGAAATTTCAGTCATATTCTATATTTTAGGATAACATTGATGATTTACAGAAAGCATCATATTAAGACCATCAAGTTGTATGTACACACACACACACACACACACACACACACAAATGGTTTAAAATAATTATCAACATTAAGATGTCTATATATGAATTCCATTTTGCCATTTAAAAATAAAAAATGTGTTCTGAATAAAATAGAGTACTTTAACTTACTGACAGCCTTTTCAGGTGATAATATCCTACAACTCAAGATAATATTTATCTATACTTTTTGCCTGATCTGCTACAATTCTCTTTAAAACAGTCATGAGGTATGTTCTGAAGTGGTTATGTATTAGACCAATACTCATGATAACCAAGCATTTATGACAATATATTAAAAACCCAATATCTCCAAGATTAAACTAGAGGTAGCATTTATCACTTCAGAATTCAAGATATGCGTTTTTAGATAAAATTATGTCCACTGTTTCAGCCATCAAATTTTAAGCCTTGTCATGACAACTAAAGATGTAGACAACTATATAAATTAATCCCTAATATCAACAGATATTCTAATGGACAGGCTGCTCATAGAAATGATGGCTATATTAAGTACAAAAATGTAAAGTTTGCTATCACATAACCAGACAATTAATTATATGAGTCAACTGAACTTTCATAATAGCAGACATGACATAGCTATCGTCTTTAAAATTTTTATTCAAGACAACAAAACAGATCCTGAATTGGACCATGAGATTGTAATAGAAACTCCCTAATTCTTAAAACTAAGCACCTAGACAACAATTTAAAAATGCAAACCGAGTCAAAATGAAGCTTTTTTTCTTTAGTTAATGGATCAACATTGTTTTATAGTCATTGGCTACTCATTGAAAAAAGAACCAAGCAATATCTTCTAGTATTAGAGTTCTCTAGCATCCCAGGATTCAGAAAATGGTATATGAGTTTCCTTCCCTGGATGACTTGTTAAAACTGTTTAGGAGTTTCTGCTTGCTTTCCCTGTTTAGTAAAATAAGTTAAGGTTCAGAAATAAATAAAGAAAAAATGAATTTGTTTACATATTCATCAGTCCATGGAGAGAAAGAGTCCTAGTTTCTTCCTACTTTTTCTGCAGCAATGTTAAAATGTTATGAAAAAAAATTGATGTAAGAGCAAAGCTGGAAATTATGCATTTTAATTTAATTGTAAAATGATATCCTTAGCTGGTTTATGTTACCTTGACACAACATAGAATCATTTGGGACAAGGAATTATAAACTGACAAAATTCCTCTATTAGACTAGTCTGTAGGCATGTTTATAGTGCAGTTTCAAAATTAGTAATTGACTGGGAGATCCCAGCCCATTGTATGTGGTAAAACCTCTGGGCAGGTTATCCTGGGAGCTCAAAGAAAGCTGGATATGCAAGACGTGAGGGAGCAAGCCAGTACTCAGTATTCCTCCATGGCCTCTACATAAGTTCAAAGAGAAGATACAAAAGTTGGGAGGGGCTCCATCACAGCTCAGTCTTCTCACAGAGATGAAGTTCATTATCATTCAATGCACCAATAAATACATCTGATTACTTGACATACTGTCCTACTATCTACTGTGAAGTTGTCTGAGAATCAATGATCCTGATATCAAAGTGTAGATTGTGTTGAAGGCTGTCAAATGAAAGACAATGAATATTTTTGTTTTTGTTCCAAAGGATAAAACCAGAAAAGATACATGGACAAGCATAAAAGACAGAATTGTAATTTTATGCATTGAATTATTTTTTCCAATTTTTATTAGGTATTTACTTCATTTACATTTCAAATGCTATCCTGAAAGTCTCCTATGCCCTCTCCTCCCCACCCTGCTCTCCTACCCACCTACTCCCACTTCTTGGCCCTGGTATTCCCCTATATTGGGGCATATAAAGTTTGCAAGACCAAGGGGCCTCTCTTCCCAAAGATGGCTGACTAGGCCATCTTCTGCTACATATGCAGCTAGAGACATGAGCTCTTGGGGTACTGGTTATTTCATATTGTTGTTCCACCTATAGGGTTGCAGTCCCCTTCAGCTCCTTGGGTANTTTCTCTAGCTCCTCCATTGGGGGACCTGTGTTCCATCCAATAGCTTACTGTGAGCATCCACTTCTGTGTTTGCCAGGCACTGGCATAGCCTCACAAGAGACAGCTATATCAGGGATCCTTTCAGCAAAATCTTGCTGGCATTTGCAATACTGTCTGCCTTTGGTGGCTGATTTTGGAATGGACCCCTGGGTGGGACAGTCTCTGGATGGTGCATCCTTTCATCTCAGCTCCAAACTTTCTTTCTGTAGTTCCTTCTATGTGTGTTTTGAATTATTACCTGTCAATTCTGCCTATCACATTAGCAGCATTCAGTGCAAGATTATAACACTGATCGTTTCCTTTTACTCATTGAATACAGATGTTTTTCATAGCATAAATTCTGATTCTGGTTCACATTCCCTTTATTCTTCCAGATCCTCCCCATCTTTCCATCTACCTCATAAATCAGCATCTGTTCTTGCTTTCTTTCATTAGAAAATAAACAGTCATCTAAAAAATAAATTAAAAGCAAGCAAAACTGACTGATACAAAACAAATACATCAAGAATAGAAAAGAACCAAAGAGAAATCACAACAAATACATGAAGATATAGAGACACAACAGTGGCAAATACAGAAATTCCATAAAATCCTATTTCAACCAAACTATGTAAATACAAGTCTCAGTGTAAGAAAACAGAGAAAAAATAAAAATAAAAATCATGAAGTATAATAAGACAAAATTATATGCCCCAGTAGAAGGAAATGCTAGGGCCAGGAAGCTAGAGTGGGTAAGTTGGGGAGCAGGGTGAGGGGGAGTATCGGGGATTTTTGGAGAGGAAACCAGCTAAGGGGATAGCATTTGAAATGTAAATGAATAAAATATCTAATAGAAAAAGAAAACACTCCAAACAAACAAACAAAATTTCCCAAAGATGACACTGAGTTTATTTTATGTTGGCAATTTACTGCTGGGCAAGGGGCAAGATGTCAACAGAAGTTTGTGTACTTGGCAAAACTCTCTTGAAAAAAAAAAAAAAAAAAAAAAAAAAAAAAAAAAAAAA
>NC_034593.1:65463288-65471210 GCF_900095145.1 Mus pahari
AAAAAAAAAAAAAAAAAAAAAAAAAAAAAAAAAACAAACCTAAACTTTCATTCATTTACATTCATGTCCATCAGAGACAGTTTCTGCCTCGGTATTGAGTCCACTTTGGTTATCAGAATCGCAGCCCCATCAGGCACATAACTTTGAAGTTTCTGCACATGCTGGCTCAGTCTCTGAGTTCATGCAGGCATCCTGTTAGTGTTAGAAAGGCTTGCTTCTGTAGTGTTAGCCATATCTTTGTTATATAAAGTTTAATCTACAAATTTCAAAGTAGAAAGAATTAGACAATCCTCCCGCTGTGGCCTAGAGAAATGGTTTTGGGATTCGAATAGAGAAAATTACAAATAACAGAGGGGTGGGGAATAAGGCTACCTCACTTTAAGAAAATTTTACCCATCATGGAATGAAGGAAAATAATTTCAAGACATGTATCAGATAATAGTTAACAAAAGTACACAAATACAAGGGGACTGTGTGGCTCAGCGTCAAAGAGCAGTCACTGCTTTTGTAGAAGGCTAGGGTTTTGTTCTCAGCACAAACATGATAGTGTACAGCTATCCTTAACTCATGCTGCAGGAAATATGGTATGCTCTTTTTGTCCTTTGCAGTAACGAGGCATCACAGTTTACCTATTTTATACAGGTAAACATTCATACACATGAAAGGAATATACATTATACATACAAATCTATTATATACATATATATGTAATCCCTTCTAAAACTCAGTTGGGATAAAAACAGGATCGAAATTGAAAAATTGTTGTATTCAAGTCTGTTTCTCACTTTCTCTTCTAGTAGGTTCAATGTGTCTGTTTTTATGATGAGGTTTTTGATGAACTTGGACTTGATTTTTGTGCAGGACGATAAATCTGGATCTATTTCTTTTCTTTTACTGGCAGACATTCAGTGAGAGGAAAAAAATCTGTTTTCAATAAAAATGAGAGAAATAATTGAAAATGACCTATGACATAGAAAAAAAAAAACAAAAAAACAAAAAAAAAAACCAATAACAACAAACCCCTGTTCTTCAGAGAAGCCTTATCAAGTGCCATATTGAGTAACAAAAGATTCTCACTGTGAGGAAACATCAGAGAAATGATAATGTAGCCATGATACACTACCTCATCCCTCATACAAGTCCATATATTGGCCAAGGAGACTTATTTTTTTCCCTATTAGGATTCCCACAGCTATCAGACTGCTTAGCTAGCCTATAAGAAGTCCTGGTGTGAATTTCAGTAGCACATCAGTGGGATACAGGGATGCAAAATGATATCCTTTTACTCAGGATGTGTGGAAAAGAGGATGAGAAGCTAAAGATAATTCTTTGTTTCATAACAAGATAGGAGCTAGGCTGAACTACAAAGATTTCCTACAGGATGTATATGATCTTTAAAAATTCCTATTCTTTTGTCAAGTGGTTACTACGCATGACATCTGTTTTGTTTGTTTGTTTGTTTGCTTTTTATAGGTGACTAAAAACTACTAAGGGAAGAATTTCTCTGCTATTGACTAAGGACTATAAATATGTTCTTAGGAAACAACTGAAGTAAAATCAGTATTTGAAGGTCATTAGAAACATAAAAAAATCATAAAAATATTTTTGCTCTTTCAAATACAAAATACAGGTTGGTGACCAAAATAGATATTGTTTTATTTAGGAAATTTTTATACATTTAGAGCCCTACTAATCTACATAAAGCATTTTTTTTTAATCAGGAGAGCTTATATAACTTTTTTTTTTTTTTTTTCCGAAACAGGGTTTCTCTGTGAAGTCCTGGCTATCCTGGACTCAATCTGTAGAATAGGCTGGCCTTGAACTCAGAAATCCAACTGCCTCTGCCTCACAAGTGCTGGGATTACAGGTGTGCGCCACCACTGCCTGGCCCTTATATAACTTTTTATACTATCTGATGGAAGGACTTTCAGTGTAGGGTATGAATTACACAATGTAACAAAATATGCATAGCAAAATAAAACAAACAATTATGACCTGTCAGTATGGTAAAAGAGAGAATAAGTCATATAATCAATAAAAGCAGGTCAAGTATCTGCTATCAATTATGGAAATGTTGTAGCTCTTTCCTCATATACAAGCAGTACACAAATATTCCCTCTCTCACACCTGGACAGTATAGCAGCCTGTTCTAAAGAACTAACTGTTATAGAGCAAATTCTTCTATTCACAGAGGATTCTGTGGCCAAGTATATATAGGATCTAGTTTAATGTTTCTGTTACTCTCACTTGCAAAAGCCTAGGGACAAACATGCTAAATGCCTTGAAAGAATCTAAAGCAAAGATCTCTCTTTACATGGATGAATAGTCTCAAACAACAGTTTATTGTATGAAATTCCTGGAATTATGACATCCAGAAATAGTTAACATTTTTTCAATAATATAGTCAAGGAAATTCTCCTAGGAAGTAAGAATTGGAATAGTGATGTTAGAAAGCCTCTCCCATCATAGAACACTGCAAAGTCAGAGATCTGTTACATCAATAACTATGTGTGATTCAAGTAATATTGCACAAGTTTTGTGACATTTTATAAAAGTTTACTTTTTCTATTTATGAAAGAAGACTATTTTGTTTATGTGTATCAGTGATACACTAACCTTATAATAACTTGAAATTGTATGATCAAAAACTCTAGCCTGTTCACCTGCAGGTTTCTCCTGTCAGGGCAACTGATCGTGTATCAATTCTACAAGTATTTTTCCCAATATGAAGTATTTTTCTTGTTAACCAACTCTGTTTTCTTAGGAGTGCTGACATTTTAAGGCTGCTTGAACCATCTTCATTTGCTGCATCGGTGCTGGTTCATCTAATTAGTCTGATAACACACGGAGTCTTGGCAGTCAGCATGTCTTAGAATCACTGAGGCCAAGGCCAACACGTAAGTACTGCTGGTCTTCAAGTGATGATAAGCATAGCCTTCCCAATTATGGCTGCCCTTTTCAATTTTTATCTATATCACACAAATGTTCTGAACAGATTTGTGTCCTATATCTAGGAGCTGTTGTCATTGCATATTAGGATTGCAAGCCAATTTTGTAAACAGTTTTTCCAATTTGACTTAGACTAAAAAAAAGCCTTAAGAAGGTTATTTTGAAAAAAAAAAAAAAAAAAAGTAATGTTATTTTGTACACTGGTAAGTTTAATGTTGTCTTTGACAGTTTTTTGGTAATCCACATACAATTTTAACATTTTCTTTGAAAGAAAATGTTAAAATTGTTTTCTGAAATTAGTTTAAATTCTATAAAGTAACTATATACTTTGTACAAATTATGTACTTTAACTCAGTCCACCAGGACAAATATTCCCTGATACATATGCTTAAATATCAGAGATGAGGGCATCTTATACATTTAACTGCACTATTTATAGACGAATTTGCTGTAGTTCTAAATAATTCAATTTTCCCTGAAATAAATAATAAATTTGTTCTAAAATGGTATAATTTTTTATTTGTTATTTACCAGATTTAGTTATTTAATTATACATGGATGTAATTATTTAGATTATGTTATACATTAAAACTCAAACTAAATGGCTGGATGGGTAAGATGAAAATGCTTGGGTCCATATCTTTTTCTAGTATTAAGCCTTCTCCAGGGTAGTTGATCATTATCATATCATTTCTCTCCCTTGTTGACTGGCTTTTGGCCTTTTGTAATTCTTCTTTATAACACTATTAAGGATGAGCAGAGAGATGTTAAACCTAAATTAGTCTACTTGTTAGTCAGTCAATGAGTCAGCAGGAACCTGCTGGGAGCCAATAGTGTACAAATTACTGCAATTTTCTCTGTGATAATCTCTTAGTCAGAGAAAAAAATTCCAATATTCCTTTACACAATTTGGTACACATAATTTTTTTAGATTCTTATCATGTAAGTTCTTTCTATTCCTGTACATATTAGTTATTAATATTTATTATAACTGATAATTTTATGTGCTAGAAAATGTCATCTATAGAATTTCAAATACGTTAATATAAGTCCTGCATAAAGATAGTGTCAGACTGGCCTTGCTTTACAATAACCTTTTCTTGGTAATTCTCATTTTCTTGTGCCCCACTCTTCCAAAAGTCTGATAGCTGAAGAGACACAAGTATAGCTTTTTAAAATAGCTTCACTCCTGCCAAGATGGTTACATTAAGACATCACTGAAGTTTAAAAAAAAAAAAAAAAAAAAGATTATATAAGTTTTAGTGTTATTTAAGAATTTTCTGACAATTACTTAACAATAGTCTTAAGAACATTAACCAAATTTTGTGAGCTAAATAGGAAATTAAATGCCCTTATTCTTCAAAACAAGCTACTTTAAAATGAAAAAGAAAAGTTTTAGTTTAGGACACTGTTCCTACAAGTCACTCCCTGAATCCTGATAGAAAACACAGGAATGGCAAAGAAATAAAAATAATATGACAGCAATAAAGATTATTATCAAAGAGTCTGCATGTGGGGTAGTTGGTATTTTTACCTGGCAGAATAAATAATAAAGTAACTCTGGATACTTAATTTCACAAATCATTTATAATGTTAATTCTGAAATTTGCATGCTCTGAGCTTGGAATGTTATCTAGGATTAGATCAATGCTAATCAGCCAGATAACAGTGCTAGGCACTATGTTTGGAGCATAACTGGGGTTTCTATTTTACTACATAATAGGATTTTGTTGTTCTTTTCTCATTTTGTAAATATTTAAATATTTATGGAAAGGAAGAGCTTTTACATGATAATCCAGATGTTCCCTCCACTGTGAAAAAAACAGTGCTTCTTGTTCCTGGTGTGGCCGCATTTGTGTGAGTTGACAGACACTTCACTCTATAGTTTTATAACCCTGCATTCATTGCTTTCCCCTCATCTTGGCCTCACTGTTGGCACTTTTCCTTCAATACAGGACCCTGGCACTTTATATTTACTTTCTTTGTTATATTTAGCAGAACTCATTCATCCTCATAACAAATATCTGTACACTAATTACATATACAGTTTTATTGCTTCTTTTATGTTGCCATATGCATGTTGTTCTTTTATGTATCTTCAATTAATAAATAAAATGAAGCAGTAGATTAAATGCTTGTGAACACTACATTTTCCAAGTCTATTTATTCATCTATTTCTTTTTGGGTACATCATTGTGTGCACCTCTTTTTGTGCACATATTTTCAGTGAGGCCTGGAGCTCAGTCTCTTACAGCTGAGGTGAAGGCATTTTGGAGACTTTTGAAACATGGGTGTTCTTGGTTTCTCATGATTTCACAGCAAGTGGTTTTAACCATTAAGGCATCTCTGGCCCTGGTTGAATTCTAAATAAGATCTAAACTATTAAGGAATACTGAGCTGTAGTTTTACTTAAGCAAGAACTGATGAAAATTTCATTTTGATATTTAACCAGAATTTGAAACTAATTAACATTGAAGCTATATTCCTTGGTGAATTTTGTTTTAAAAAAGCAAGTAATATTCATGTGGTTAAAAGGTGTATCATGAACATTAAACTCTACTCTGTTCCCAAACTGAGCACTGATCCACTTGAAGTGTGAAAAATTCCACAAATTAGCTTGCCACATCAGTCTGTTCAAAATTTAATTTTGATTTGATAGCTGGTTATATGTGATTTTAGTTGATTAGAACTTTCTTAGCCTGCCCATTTTACAGGCAGTTTGTGTGTGTGTGTGTGTGTGTGTGTGTGTGTGTGTGTGTGTGTGTGTTCGGGGTGTCAAAAGAGTGGTTCTCAGAGTTAAGGATGAATCTTTTTAGTCTAAATTGAGCTTATTCTAAAGTTAGGATGCCAGATGTTTCTGGACACAGAAACTTGTACCTAGTTCATAATGCTATTCTCCTGTCTGTTGAATTTGAAGAAACAATCACAAAATGTCCATAAGTGTGTGTGTGTGTGTGTGTGTGTGTGTGTGTGTGTGTGTGTGTGTGTGTGCATGTGTGTATGCCATAAAAAAGAATCAAGCTACTTGTTTTGAGATTTATGTCCCTGTCTGTTTGACAGATTTTTATTTCCTGTTCTCATTTTTCTGCACTCCAAAAACTAACTCTAACAGCCAGAATGGAATTGGGAAGCACTTTTTTTTTTTTTTTTTTCCCTAGGCAGAGGACCAGGAGAACTTAGACCAGAACATTTTAACATGTCCAAGTCAACCCCTTGGCAATTGGCCAAGTACAGGTTTTCCATGTAAGACTTACTGGGGTCCACTTCAGTTCCTTTCCTTCTATATTCTCTAAGGCTTGAATATAGAGGAATAAACCTAAGATTTGATTCAAGGCTTCCTGATAGCCATGGAGTGGTTAGAAACACAGTGTGAGGGCAAACACAGTGTGAGGGCATTCCAGGGTAGGCTCTAGACAGTTTGAGTTGGGAGAGGCTTGATTAGCAAATGGTATGTAGGTTGTAACAATGATATGCTTTTCTCTTGGATTCAGCACACACACACACACACACACACACAACGGTATAGAAATTGAGCCAAAGTCACAATTGTCTATATCTAGGTAGATCTTGCAGAAAGAAACTATTAGTAAGTATGTTAGAAATTGGAAGCCATCAGAGACCATGCATCACAAGACCAGGTAAGGTCCTCTAGAACAGCTAGACTAAGGGCTACTGACAGCACCGTTGGCAAAAACTGGTGAGAAATGGGAATGTGAGTTGGTAAATGCCACTGGTCTTTCTGTGGGTTGGAGTTGGGATTCTGTTACAAACAGCAATTCTGAGCAGAAAATTTCTGGCATGTCTGGACTATGGCCATGGTAGAACTAAAACCAGGACATGAATCAGATTCTCTGGCCAATCCCTTTCAACATGCTGGAACAAAACCAAATATTACACCTCAGGGTTTTAAAGTCCTGGGTTATCATCATAAATGCATGGTCATTATATAATTATAGGAAATATAGTCTTAAAAATACTATCTATTAGAACATATCATGAGTTGCTCAATCAATGTTACCATCTCTGGTGCTTCGCCCAGGAAGTGGCACTATTAGAAGGTGTAGCCTTGTTGAAGCAGGTGTGGGCTTGTTTGTGGATGTGTATAATCATTGGGATGGGCTTTGAGACACTCCTAGCTGCCTCAAAGTAAGTTTTCTGCTTCCCTTGAAAACAAGATGCAGAACTCTCAGTTTCTTCTGCAGTGTCATGCCTGCCTGGATGCTGCCCTGGATCCTACCTCAATGATAATGGTCTGAACCTCTGAACCTGTAAGATAGCCCCAGTTAAATGTTTTCCTTTATAAGAGTTAGCTTGGTTATGGTGTCTCTTCAAAACAAAGGAAATCTTAATAAAGACATCACCTTAAACTGGAACAGTAATTGATTCATTTTTAAATTAAATACTATTAAATTTACACGTACATAACAAGACCACTTCTAGTTCTTATTAGTAATGACTAACAAATAAGACATTCTGAAACATTTTTGTTTCTCTTTTATTCTTAACAGAAAAATTAAGAAACTAAGAAAGTTATTTATTATGGTAATTATGGGTTTGATTATTTGGATTTTATTGAACTGGATAAAACATACAGCTAACATAATAATTTAATAAAATGTTTTTTTCTTTGTTTTTAAACATTGAATTGTCATTTGTAGAAAAAAAGCTGATTAACTTTAACCAGTTACTAGATATATTTTTTCTGTAAAGTGTTTTTTTTTAAAACCATGTTTTATTTAGTTTTGGAAAATATCATATGATTACATCATTTCCTCTCTCCCTTACCTTCCTGCAATCCCTCCCACAGCCCCCTTTTCCTTTAAATGTTGTTTTACACACATGCGTGCACACACACACACACACACACACACACACACACACACACCACTCCAACATATGTAAATGCACTTTATTCAGTCTACAATCTATACATCGTCTGGATGTACATGATCTCGTTTATTTTTAATATGTTT
>NC_034593.1:65474880-65497380 GCF_900095145.1 Mus pahari
TGGTGACCAAAATAGATATTGTTTTATTTAGGAAATTTTTATACATTTAGAGCCCTACTAATCTACATAAAGCATTTTTTTTTAATCAGGAGAGCTTATATAACTTTTTTTTTTTTTTTTTTTCCGAAACAGGGTTTCTCTGTGAAGTCCTGGCTATCCTGGACTCAATCTGTAGAATAGGCTGGCCTTGAACTCAGAAATCCAACTGCCTCTGCCTCACAAGTGCTGGGATTACAGGTGTGCGCCACCACTGCCTGGCCCTTATATAACTTTTTATACTATCTGATGGAAGGACTTTCAGTGTAGGGTATGAATTACACAATGTAACAAAATATGCATAGCAAAATAAAACAAACAATTATGACCTGTCAGTATGGTAAAAGAGAGAATAAGTCATATAATCAATAAAAGCAGGTCAAGTATCTGCTATCAATTATGGAAATGTTGTAGCTCTTTCCTCATATACAAGCAGTACACAAATATTCCCTCTCTCACACCTGGACAGTATAGCAGCCTGTTCTAAAGAACTAACTGTTATAGAGCAAATTCTTCTATTCACAGAGGATTCTGTGGCCAAGTATATATAGGATCTAGTTTAATGTTTCTGTTACTCTCACTTGCAAAAGCCTAGGGACAAACATGCTAAATGCCTTGAAAGAATCTAAAGCAAAGATCTCTCTTTACATGGATGAATAGTCTCAAACAACAGTTTATTGTATGAAATTCCTGGAATTATGACATCCAGAAATAGTTAACATTTTTTCAATAATATAGTCAAGGAAATTCTCCTAGGAAGTAAGAATTGGAATAGTGATGTTAGAAAGCCTCTCCCATCATAGAACACTGCAAAGTCAGAGATCTGTTACATCAATAACTATGTGTGATTCAAGTAATATTGCACAAGTTTTGTGACATTTTATAAAAGTTTACTTTTTCTATTTATGAAAGAAGACTATTTTGTTTATGTGTATCAGTGATACACTAACCTTATAATAACTTGAAATTGTATGATCAAAAACTCTAGCCTGTTCACCTGCAGGTTTCTCCTGTCAGGGCAACTGATCGTGTATCAATTCTACAAGTATTTTTCCCAATATGAAGTATTTTTCTTGTTAACCAACTCTGTTTTCTTAGGAGTGCTGACATTTTAAGGCTGCTTGAACCATCTTCATTTGCTGCATCGGTGCTGGTTCATCTAATTAGTCTGATAACACACGGAGTCTTGGCAGTCAGCATGTCTTAGAATCACTGAGGCCAAGGCCAACACGTAAGTACTGCTGGTCTTCAAGTGATGATAAGCATAGCCTTCCCAATTATGGCTGCCCTTTTCAATTTTTATCTATATCACACAAATGTTCTGAACAGATTTGTGTCCTATATCTAGGAGCTGTTGTCATTGCATATTAGGATTGCAAGCCAATTTTGTAAACAGTTTTTCCAATTTGACTTAGACTAAAAAAAAGCCTTAAGAAGGTTATTTTGAAAAAAAAAAAAAAAAAAAGTAATGTTATTTTGTACACTGGTAAGTTTAATGTTGTCTTTGACAGTTTTTTGGTAATCCACATACAATTTTAACATTTTCTTTGAAAGAAAATGTTAAAATTGTTTTCTGAAATTAGTTTAAATTCTATAAAGTAACTATATACTTTGTACAAATTATGTACTTTAACTCAGTCCACCAGGACAAATATTCCCTGATACATATGCTTAAATATCAGAGATGAGGGCATCTTATACATTTAACTGCACTATTTATAGACGAATTTGCTGTAGTTCTAAATAATTCAATTTTCCCTGAAATAAATAATAAATTTGTTCTAAAATGGTATAATTTTTTATTTGTTATTTACCAGATTTAGTTATTTAATTATACATGGATGTAATTATTTAGATTATGTTATACATTAAAACTCAAACTAAATGGCTGGATGGGTAAGATGAAAATGCTTGGGTCCATATCTTTTTCTAGTATTAAGCCTTCTCCAGGGTAGTTGATCATTATCATATCATTTCTCTCCCTTGTTGACTGGCTTTTGGCCTTTTGTAATTCTTCTTTATAACACTATTAAGGATGAGCAGAGAGATGTTAAACCTAAATTAGTCTACTTGTTAGTCAGTCAATGAGTCAGCAGGAACCTGCTGGGAGCCAATAGTGTACAAATTACTGCAATTTTCTCTGTGATAATCTCTTAGTCAGAGAAAAAAATTCCAATATTCCTTTACACAATTTGGTACACATAATTTTTTTAGATTCTTATCATGTAAGTTCTTTCTATTCCTGTACATATTAGTTATTAATATTTATTATAACTGATAATTTTATGTGCTAGAAAATGTCATCTATAGAATTTCAAATACGTTAATATAAGTCCTGCATAAAGATAGTGTCAGACTGGCCTTGCTTTACAATAACCTTTTCTTGGTAATTCTCATTTTCTTGTGCCCCACTCTTCCAAAAGTCTGATAGCTGAAGAGACACAAGTATAGCTTTTTAAAATAGCTTCACTCCTGCCAAGATGGTTACATTAAGACATCACTGAAGTTTAAAAAAAAAAAAAAAAAAAAGATTATATAAGTTTTAGTGTTATTTAAGAATTTTCTGACAATTACTTAACAATAGTCTTAAGAACATTAACCAAATTTTGTGAGCTAAATAGGAAATTAAATGCCCTTATTCTTCAAAACAAGCTACTTTAAAATGAAAAAGAAAAGTTTTAGTTTAGGACACTGTTCCTACAAGTCACTCCCTGAATCCTGATAGAAAACACAGGAATGGCAAAGAAATAAAAATAATATGACAGCAATAAAGATTATTATCAAAGAGTCTGCATGTGGGGTAGTTGGTATTTTTACCTGGCAGAATAAATAATAAAGTAACTCTGGATACTTAATTTCACAAATCATTTATAATGTTAATTCTGAAATTTGCATGCTCTGAGCTTGGAATGTTATCTAGGATTAGATCAATGCTAATCAGCCAGATAACAGTGCTAGGCACTATGTTTGGAGCATAACTGGGGTTTCTATTTTACTACATAATAGGATTTTGTTGTTCTTTTCTCATTTTGTAAATATTTAAATATTTATGGAAAGGAAGAGCTTTTACATGATAATCCAGATGTTCCCTCCACTGTGAAAAAAACAGTGCTTCTTGTTCCTGGTGTGGCCGCATTTGTGTGAGTTGACAGACACTTCACTCTATAGTTTTATAACCCTGCATTCATTGCTTTCCCCTCATCTTGGCCTCACTGTTGGCACTTTTCCTTCAATACAGGACCCTGGCACTTTATATTTACTTTCTTTGTTATATTTAGCAGAACTCATTCATCCTCATAACAAATATCTGTACACTAATTACATATACAGTTTTATTGCTTCTTTTATGTTGCCATATGCATGTTGTTCTTTTATGTATCTTCAATTAATAAATAAAATGAAGCAGTAGATTAAATGCTTGTGAACACTACATTTTCCAAGTCTATTTATTCATCTATTTCTTTTTGGGTACATCATTGTGTGCACCTCTTTTTGTGCACATATTTTCAGTGAGGCCTGGAGCTCAGTCTCTTACAGCTGAGGTGAAGGCATTTTGGAGACTTTTGAAACATGGGTGTTCTTGGTTTCTCATGATTTCACAGCAAGTGGTTTTAACCATTAAGGCATCTCTGGCCCTGGTTGAATTCTAAATAAGATCTAAACTATTAAGGAATACTGAGCTGTAGTTTTACTTAAGCAAGAACTGATGAAAATTTCATTTTGATATTTAACCAGAATTTGAAACTAATTAACATTGAAGCTATATTCCTTGGTGAATTTTGTTTTAAAAAAGCAAGTAATATTCATGTGGTTAAAAGGTGTATCATGAACATTAAACTCTACTCTGTTCCCAAACTGAGCACTGATCCACTTGAAGTGTGAAAAATTCCACAAATTAGCTTGCCACATCAGTCTGTTCAAAATTTAATTTTGATTTGATAGCTGGTTATATGTGATTTTAGTTGATTAGAACTTTCTTAGCCTGCCCATTTTACAGGCAGTTTGTGTGTGTGTGTGTGTGTGTGTGTGTGTGTGTGTGTGTGTGTGTGTTCGGGGTGTCAAAAGAGTGGTTCTCAGAGTTAAGGATGAATCTTTTTAGTCTAAATTGAGCTTATTCTAAAGTTAGGATGCCAGATGTTTCTGGACACAGAAACTTGTACCTAGTTCATAATGCTATTCTCCTGTCTGTTGAATTTGAAGAAACAATCACAAAATGTCCATAAGTGTGTGTGTGTGTGTGTGTGTGTGTGTGTGTGTGTGTGTGTGTGTGTGTGCATGTGTGTATGCCATAAAAAAGAATCAAGCTACTTGTTTTGAGATTTATGTCCCTGTCTGTTTGACAGATTTTTATTTCCTGTTCTCATTTTTCTGCACTCCAAAAACTAACTCTAACAGCCAGAATGGAATTGGGAAGCACTTTTTTTTTTTTTTTTTTCCCTAGGCAGAGGACCAGGAGAACTTAGACCAGAACATTTTAACATGTCCAAGTCAACCCCTTGGCAATTGGCCAAGTACAGGTTTTCCATGTAAGACTTACTGGGGTCCACTTCAGTTCCTTTCCTTCTATATTCTCTAAGGCTTGAATATAGAGGAATAAACCTAAGATTTGATTCAAGGCTTCCTGATAGCCATGGAGTGGTTAGAAACACAGTGTGAGGGCAAACACAGTGTGAGGGCATTCCAGGGTAGGCTCTAGACAGTTTGAGTTGGGAGAGGCTTGATTAGCAAATGGTATGTAGGTTGTAACAATGATATGCTTTTCTCTTGGATTCAGCACACACACACACACACACACACACAACGGTATAGAAATTGAGCCAAAGTCACAATTGTCTATATCTAGGTAGATCTTGCAGAAAGAAACTATTAGTAAGTATGTTAGAAATTGGAAGCCATCAGAGACCATGCATCACAAGACCAGGTAAGGTCCTCTAGAACAGCTAGACTAAGGGCTACTGACAGCACCGTTGGCAAAAACTGGTGAGAAATGGGAATGTGAGTTGGTAAATGCCACTGGTCTTTCTGTGGGTTGGAGTTGGGATTCTGTTACAAACAGCAATTCTGAGCAGAAAATTTCTGGCATGTCTGGACTATGGCCATGGTAGAACTAAAACCAGGACATGAATCAGATTCTCTGGCCAATCCCTTTCAACATGCTGGAACAAAACCAAATATTACACCTCAGGGTTTTAAAGTCCTGGGTTATCATCATAAATGCATGGTCATTATATAATTATAGGAAATATAGTCTTAAAAATACTATCTATTAGAACATATCATGAGTTGCTCAATCAATGTTACCATCTCTGGTGCTTCGCCCAGGAAGTGGCACTATTAGAAGGTGTAGCCTTGTTGAAGCAGGTGTGGGCTTGTTTGTGGATGTGTATAATCATTGGGATGGGCTTTGAGACACTCCTAGCTGCCTCAAAGTAAGTTTTCTGCTTCCCTTGAAAACAAGATGCAGAACTCTCAGTTTCTTCTGCAGTGTCATGCCTGCCTGGATGCTGCCCTGGATCCTACCTCAATGATAATGGTCTGAACCTCTGAACCTGTAAGATAGCCCCAGTTAAATGTTTTCCTTTATAAGAGTTAGCTTGGTTATGGTGTCTCTTCAAAACAAAGGAAATCTTAATAAAGACATCACCTTAAACTGGAACAGTAATTGATTCATTTTTAAATTAAATACTATTAAATTTACACGTACATAACAAGACCACTTCTAGTTCTTATTAGTAATGACTAACAAATAAGACATTCTGAAACATTTTTGTTTCTCTTTTATTCTTAACAGAAAAATTAAGAAACTAAGAAAGTTATTTATTATGGTAATTATGGGTTTGATTATTTGGATTTTATTGAACTGGATAAAACATACAGCTAACATAATAATTTAATAAAATGTTTTTTTCTTTGTTTTTAAACATTGAATTGTCATTTGTAGAAAAAAAGCTGATTAACTTTAACCAGTTACTAGATATATTTTTTCTGTAAAGTGTTTTTTTTTAAAACCATGTTTTATTTAGTTTTGGAAAATATCATATGATTACATCATTTCCTCTCTCCCTTACCTTCCTGCAATCCCTCCCACAGCCCCCTTTTCCTTTAAATGTTGTTTTACACACATGCGTGCACACACACACACACACACACACACACACACACACACCACTCCAACATATGTAAATGCACTTTATTCAGTCTACAATCTATACATCGTCTGGATGTACATGATCTCGTTTATTTTTAATATGTTTACATTTTCAAAACAAGTTTTAATATCAATTGATATTAAAAAAATCAAATCAATTAACAATATTTCTAGATGCCCCCTCCCACCACCCCCTGCAAACCCCTTCTAGTTCTTACCAGTCACTTCTGATCTCATCCCAAATCTCACAGCGCGGGTCACTACTCCGCACTTTGTCGGGTTTGTCTTCTCTGTACATACCATGGGCTAACTTGATATTTACCTCTATGTATGTTGAGGTTTTGAAATAGGGACCCGCTGTGCAGCCCAGACTAATATGAACTTTTCTATGCAGCCCATGTTAATTTTGAGGATAATTATTACTTTTTTCTACTCTGTCTCCCACAACATAGGATTATAGGCACATATCAACCCCTTTGAGCTCTTGAATCATCTACCCTGTGGCCTTTAGATTAACATGTCTTTAAGATTTATTGTTTAGAAGCAGGGGGAGGGAGAATGTGATAAGGTGTTTCCAGGAGAGAGGAAAACTGGGAAAGGGGATAACATTTGAAAGGTAAATAAAGAAAATATCTAATAAAATAATTTTTAAAAAGATTTATTATAATGTAGCACATGTTAGTACCTCACTTATGTTGTTTGAAAAATAAAATTCTGTGCTATAAATATAAATGTTCCTTGTGTTTATTCATTAGCTCACGACCACTTGTGTTGCTTTAACTCACTTTGAATTTGAATATATTACTTTTGGGGCATATATGTTTTTCATTATTGTTACTTATATATGTAGAAGTAGAATTGTTGAAATACTGCATAAATATTTAACCTATGTAGGAACTCCCATACTGCATTACAAAGCACCTTCACTATTTAATAAAACTGTGAGCATTCTGTGTAAGGGTCTAGTTCCTAGTGCCTTCATAAAAACTAGTTTTCTATATTATTATTATTATTATTTATTACCTACTAGTGTTGTTCCATGGAGTCTTATGGTTTTTATTTTCTGTGAAGGCTACTTATGTGGAATCTTTTCATGTGCTGTTTGCTGTTTGTGTATATTTGATTTCTTGAAATAATAATGTTTTATAGCTTTCAAAAAATTTTGTGACTATTTTGTAAATGATTCTTTCATAATAATTGCTGTTTTAATTTTATTTTCTGATTGTTTGTTGGTATTACATAAAATATACATGATAAATGCTGATTATATAATATACAACTTTTTCTAACTCAGCCCATGTATTACAGGTTATTTTATTTTCACCAAGAAAAACGAAATTCATTTTTATTTGAAAATAAGTAACAGCCATTCAATATGTAAGAATTTTGTAAGAAAGAAATTTCAATGTGGTCTTTACTGAACTGGGATGAACTTACGTTTACAAAAATACTATAACCACTCATGTTGGTAAGTATTTAAGAATCTTATTCTTTTTTCTTCCTTACCTATGCTAATATAAAACCTCAGGATCATTTAGTTAGGTTTTCGAAGCAGAGTCACTCTGTCTTGACACTCCATTTAATTTTCTTCTCATGGAGTAGGACTTAAATCTATTCAGATTACTAGTTACTCCCAAGGCATTTGCTTCACTGTTGAGCTATGGGCATGTCAGGCCAGACCAATCATTTTTGTAACTTTCACAGTTCACAGCTAGGCAAGATTGATGACTTCTTCCTCTTCCTATAACATGGAAGTCCTTTCCAGCACTATGAAAGCTGGCCTATAGGGATGAAGGCTCAAGTTCAATACTAGCTCAGTTTCTCTATGTTCTATCACTCAAGACATTATTGTTAAAGACACTATATATTTAAGCCCTAGAAAAAAGTGATTTGATTTAACTTGGACATTATTGAAGCATGATGTGGTGTTTAGGGACAAAATTCTCCAGCCTTAGGAATGAGATAAAATATAAAATGTTTGAGGTCAGCCCAGAACATATAATGACAATGCCTTGTCTAAAAGGAATAAGAAAATTTGATCCTAAATGTTATATTCTAGTAATGCTAATGATAATAATAATATAATAAATTTAACTTACTAATACTAAATACTAACAAATTAGAATAAAAATTCTTAAATTTATATATATGGAAAGAAATGTATATTATTTTTCTGTTAACCAAATATAAAGTCTGTATCTGAGCTTTATAATGCTATTAACTTTATTTTTACTGAATATATGAAAATATTTCTACATATATAAAACTAGACTATGAAACTCCAAAGGTATATTATAATATACCATAGATAATTCAAAACTTGTACTTTGAAGTTCATTAAATTTTTGTTAAAATCAGTCAATACTAAATACAAAGAAAAGATCTTCACTAACCCTACATCTGACAGAGGGCTAATAGCTAAAATGTATAAAGAAATTAAGAACTTAGACACCAAAAAACACTAAATAAACCAATTAAAAATTGGGGTATAGAACTAAACAAAGAATTCCCAATAGAGGAATCTTGAATAGCCAAGAAGCACTTACAGAAATGTTCAAAGTCCTTAGTCATCTGGGAAATGCAAATCAATACAACTCTGAGGCTCTATCTTACACCTGTCAGAATGGCTAAGATCAAAAACTTAAGAGACAGCACATGCTGACAGAGATGTGGAGCAAGGGGAACACTCCTCCTTTGCTTGTGGGATCGTGAACTTGGATTACCACTTTGGAAAGCTATTTGGATGTTTCTTAGAAAATGGAAAATAGTTCTACCTGGATACACCCCTATACTCTTTCTGGGCATATAACCAAAAGATGGTCTACACATACCAAGGACATGGGCTCTGCCATGTTCATAGCAACTTTATTCATAACAACCAGAAACCAGAAACAATCCAGATGTCCCTCAACTAACACAAGGATACAGAAAATGTGTTACAGTTACAAAATATTATACTGTTCAGCTATTAAAACAATGACATCATGAAATACACAGGATAATAGATGGAGCTATAAAAGAGCATTATAAATGATAAAACCCAGACCCAAAAGGACATGCATTGTATATGCTCACTGATAAGTAGATATTAGCCAAAAGTTCAGAATCCTGTGTTATACCCCACAGACCCAAAGAAGCTAAAAAAAAAAAAAAAAAAAAAAAAAAAAAATGAACTGGGGGTGGTGGTGCTTGAATCCCACTTAGAAGAGGGAATGAGGGACCTGGGTGGGAAAGAGGGGACTGAGGTGAATTGGCTGGCAGGATGAGGTGTGGAGGGAAACAGGAAAAAGTCCCAGAGGGCCAGGAGAATGAATGGAAATATCCAGCTGCCTAGGGTGGCAACTGGAAGTCCAGGAGACCCTGGGTAAAGGAGGATCCCTTACCTGTCAATGTAGATGACCGTAACTGAAATGCCCAATAGTTGGGATGTGGAATCTGAAGAGACCACCTTCAGCTAGTCAGGCCTCCCAGTGGAGATTTGGGTATAACAGTCCACCTACAAAACTTTTGACCCAAAATTGGTCCTATTGAAAAGAAATGCAGAGACAAGGTAGAGCAGAGACAGAAGAAATGGCTGAGCAGTGACTGGCCTATTTTGAGATCCATAGGCAGGCACCAATTCCTCACGCTCTTACGACGTTGTGTTGTGATTGCATACAGGAGTCTACCATAGCAACCCTCTGAGAGGCTCTATGCAGCAGCGGACTGAGACAGATGCAGACACTCTCAAAATAACTTGGATGAAGGTCGAGGACTCCTATGGAAGAGTTAGGGGAAGGATTCAAGATGCTCAAGGAGATGGCATTCCCACAGGGAGACCCAACAGTGGCAACTAACCTGTACTTCTGGGAACTACGAGAGACATCCACCAACCAAAGACCATACAGTGACTGGTCCAAGGCTCCTGGCACATACATAGAAGAGGTCTGCCATGTCAGACATCAGTAATACCTGATGCATTTAATCCCACAGAAAGGAAGCACCAGGATGGAGAGATAGTTAGAGGGGGGGAGTGCCCTTCTCAGATGCAAAATGGAGGAAAGATGGGGGGAGAATCTCTGTTAGGGGAACCAGGGGGGCAGCATTTGTGATGTAAAAAAATGAATGAATAAACAAAAACATGAAATACAACAAAATTTAACCTAAATGTTGTATGTTATAATTAATGATAAAAATAGTATTATTAATAATAATGATAATAATAATAATACATGTAATTTACTAATACTAAAATCTAGCAAACTAGAATAGGAATTATGAAATTTACATAGGGAAACAAATACATATTGTTTTTCTATGCGAATCAAATACAAACTTTAAAAAAAGCTTTACAAATACTATTTACTTTATTTTTACTGAATATAAGTAAATATTTCCAAATATAGAGATGCTGATTATAAAACTTCAAAGGTATCTTATAATATCTATAGATAATTCAAAATCTGTATTTTGAAATTCATTAAAGAATTACGTTAAAAGTAAGTCAATACTAAATACAAGTATACAACCTTCTGTAGAAAATCAGTTGTCAGTCTACTGATTTACAAGGATATTCTATGGCCTTTTCAATGCAAATAAAGTATGCTAATGTAGTCATCTGTCAGGAAGAAAAACCTGTCATCCTAGAGTAATACCTGCCAGAAAAAAAAAAATAGCTTATATGTATCAGGACTTTGAATATTTCTTTAAGTGTTTCTTGTCAATTCAAAATTCCTCTGTTGATAACTTTCTGTTTTGTTTTGTTCTCAATTTTTTATTGTGTTTATTGTGTTGTTGCTGTTTCACTTCTTGAGTCCTTAATATATTTTGGATATTAGCTTTATGTCAGATATAGGGCTGGTGAACATCTTTTCCCAATCTGTAGGCTTCTATTTTGTCCTATTGGCAGTGTCCTTTGCCTTACAGAAACTTTTGAGTTTCATTTATCCATTTATCAATTGCTGATTTTAGCGCCAGAGCAATTGGTGTTCTGTTCAGGAAATTGTCTCCTGAACCAATGCTTTCAGTAGTATTTCCCACTTTCTCTTTATCATATTTAGTGTATCCAGTTTTATTTTGAGATCCTTGATCCACTGGATTTGAGTTTTGTGCAGGGAGATAAATACAGATTTATTTTCATTCTTCTATAAGTAGTTATCAGTTAGACCAGGACCAGTTTTTTGAAGGTGTTTTCTATTTTCCATTGTATGGTTTGTGGATCTTTATCAAAAATTGAGTATCCATAGCTGTGTGGATTTATTTCCGGGACTTCAATTCCATTTCCTTGATCAATGTGTCTCTTTATGTACCATGAACTTTTATCACTATTGCTCTTAATACAGGTTATGGTGATTCCTCCCAGAAATTCATCTATTGTTTAGCACTGTTTTTTGGCTATCTTGGGATTTTTTTTTTCCATACAAAGTTGGGATTTTTCTCTTTCATTGTCTATATAAAATTGTGTTTGAGTTTTCATGGGGATTGCATTGAATCTGTACATTACTTTCGGTAAGATGGCCATTTTCACTATGTTAATCCTACCTAGCCGTGTAAATGGGAGGTCTTTCCATTTTCTAATATCCTCTTCAATTTCTCTCTTCGGTGACTTGAAGTACTTGCCATAGAGAACTTTCATTTCCTTGATTAGAGTAACACCAAGATATTTTATATCATTTGTGCCTACTGTAAAGGGTGTTGTTTCCCTAATTGCTTTCCCAGCCCATTTATTACCTGTATAAAGGAAAACTGCTGACTTCTTTGACTTAATTTTGCATCCACCCAATTTGCTCAGGATTTTTGTCAGCTGTCAGTGTTCTCTAGTAGAATTTGTTGGGTTGCTATCATATCATCTGCAAATAAAAATACTTTTACTTCTTCCTTTCCAATTTGTATTCCCTTGATCTCTTTTAGTTGTCTTATTGCTTTGGTTAGAACTTCTTGTAAGGCTATGCCAGTGCCTGGCAAACACAGAAGTGGATGCTCACAGTCAGCTATTGGATGGAACACAGGGGCCCCCAATGGAGGAGCTAGAGAAAGTACCGAAGGAGTTGTAGGGGGCTGCAACCCTGTAGGTGCAACAACAATATGAATTAACCAGTACCCCCTGAGCTCGAGTCTCTAGCTGCATATGTAGCAGAAGACGGTCTAATCGTCCATCATTGGGAAGAGAGGCCCCTTGGTCTTGCAAACTTTATATGACCCAGCACAGGGGAAGGCCAGGGCCAAGTAGTGGGAGTGGGTGGGTAGGGGAGCAGGGGCGGGGGTGGGGTATAGGGAACTTTCAGAATAGCATTTGAAATGTAAATAAAGAAAATAATAATAAATAAATTAAAAAATAGCATGCAGAATAAAAAAAAAAAGAACTTCAAGTACTATATATTGAATAGATAAGGAGAGAGTGGGCAGCTTTGTCTTGTCCCCAATTTTAGTGGAATTGCTTGGTCTTTCCATTTAGATTGATGGTGGCTATTGACTTGATGTATGTTGCTTTACTATGTTTAGGTATGTTCCCTCTAAACCTGATCTCTCTAAAACCTTTAAAATGAAGGGATGTGAAATTTCATCATCTAATACGATAACCATAAGATTGTTTTCTTTCTGTGAAATTTGTTGATTGATTTTCCTATATTGAACCATCCATCTTTCCATGGTATAAAGCTTACATGGTAGATGATGCTTTGGATCTTTCTGGGATTCTGCTTGTAGTGAGTACTTTTTGAGTATTTTTGCAACAAAGTTCATAAAAAAAAATAGTCTGAAGTTCTCTTTCTTTGTTGAGTACTTGTATGGTTTAGGCATCAGGGTGACTGTGGCTTCATTGAGTGAGTTTGGCAGTGTTCCTTCTGTTTCTATTTTGTGGCTTAGTTTGAGGAGTATTTTTATTCGATTTGAAAGTCTGGTAGAATTCTGAACTAAGAGCATTTGGCTGTGGCCTTTTATTTATTTATTTTTATTAGTTCAGAGACTTTTAATGAGTGTTTCTATCTCTCTAGAGGTTATAGTGATGTTTGCATAGTTTACCTGATCTTGATTTTATGTTGGTAATTGTTATCTGTTAGAAAATTGTTCATTTCATTAAAATTTTCCCTTTTTTTTCTTTTGGAATACAGTGTTTTGAAGACCTACTGATTCTTTGAATTTCCTTATTATCTCTTGTTATGCTTCCCTTTCATTTCTTATTTTGCTTATTTGGACACTGTATCTCTGTGATGTGACTGGTTTGGTTAAAGGTTTGTATGTTTGATTTTCTCAAAGAACCAGCTTTTGGTTTCATCGATTCTTTGTATTGTTTCCTTTATTTCTGACTAATTGTTTTCAGCCTTGATTTTGATTATTTTCTGAACTATACTCTGCATTTGTGTGCTTGTTTCTTTTTTCCTAGAGCTTTCAAGTGTACTTTTAAATTGCTGGTACGTGAACTTTTTAAGTGCTTAAATGTTTGATTGCATTACTGACAGTTTGATTCTCACACATGCTTTAGTGTTTTATACAATGCTGTGTCATATATTGTGATATTTTCCTCAACACAATATACCATCCCATATGATAGCGTGAGTATGGATACATTTCACAGTGTCTGAATGATGATGGTGAGACTCTTTGACCTTAGTTCTCTGATGGTTCCTTTTGACTCACAGCACCAAATACATTTTTAGACATACTGGCATAGATAATTTTATCTCAAATATTGTCAGTAGATCAATACTAACCCTAACTATAAAGTGTGAAGTCTTGTGATTTCAGCTACACAAAATATCCAAACACTTATCCAGAGCAGTAACATGGTCATAAGCATCCTAGAATTATCAAGTCATAAAAAATAAGCAAAAGTTTTAGGGATAGACATTAGCAGGCAGACTTGAAGACTGGGACTCACATTTGTGACTTCTGTGTAATGACAATGGCATGTCATACAGAACCATTTAGAGTTTTGTAATAATATAAGTATTTGTAGTTTGTCAGCATTGATTTAGTTCAAAATATATTCACACATTGTAATATTAAGGAAAAAAGCTATATAATTGTGCTAAACTTATTTAATACATAAAATACTAACAAAACCATTTATAAGATTACATGTGAAAGATTTTAATGTTCTGAGACCTATAGAAAAGTAGATTACTTGGTTACTTAATATTGCATGTACTTATAGAATTTTTGAAAGATTTACCAGTTTGTTATTTTTTGAAAAATATATAATTTATCATATACTTTTCAATATGAAACTGCATTAATATTGTACACAAAATTTTACAAGAACAAAAATATTAGGCAAGCTTAAAATACAAATTCAAACACTATTTTGTTAGTGCTTTGTTTTATTGATGATCTTCTCAGGTATTCATGAATGAAACACTTTTGTAGTATTGAGTAACGGTCTTTATAAGTTGCAATATGAGCAGTGGAAAGAGTATTTTAAAAATATTTTATAATACTGGATGTGTTTTATTTCTACTTTTCCCCTTAGATAAGATTTGGAATTTAACACAATCCATCACCACTGATATTAAATCAGATTCTCTTTCTGTTTAATTTTTTGGCAAAAATGATTCCCTCAGAACAGCAGCAGTTAATTGCTAAAAGCCAATATAGAATTTCATCGTGCATTTTGATTTTGATATTCTCTTTGGTTTCAGATTGTAAGTTTACTTGAAAGAAAATAATTCATAACAGAACATTTATACTTTTAAAGAGGGCTAGTACTTGAGGTATAAAATGCTAATATATAAATCTCTTTACAGTTTTGAGTCTAGAGAGGAATAAATACATGATATTTATAATATTTTAATTGGCTTGTTTAATCAGTAAATGCCAGCCTATATTACTTCAACTTGAGTTTATATTTTAAAAGCTGAAAAAGTTATTTTAAAAGTAAAAGTTTTAAAATGATACTTTATAATAATCTCAGTTCTAGACAAAGAACTACAGAGAATTAATCACTACTGGGAGAAGCATTAGACTTTGCCAGGTATAACCTGCCTAACTGGTTGTTGAATATAGAGATTCAGCCTTGAAATTACGTGTGTGTGTGTGTGTGTGTGTGTGTGTGTGTGTGTGTGTATGCCACCACCAAAAGAAGACTCAGGAAGTTGTGTTTATGGTTTTGGGCACACAAGCCACATGTACATGTAACAATGTTAATAAAAGATTAAGAGGGTATCAAGTTGAGAGGGCCATTGAGTAGGTTCAAGGAAGAAAGAGAGGTGAAAAAGTGAAAAAATAATTTTAAAATGTGTAAGCGTAATTTTAAATATAACCTTAGTAGAAATGCTCAGAAAACGGGAGACAGATCCTGTAGAGACTACCACCAGTAGATAGGCAGGGCCCCCTGTCGAAGATTGGGGCCACACTCACATCTCAAAGTTTTTAACCCACAAATGTTCCTTTCCAAAGGAAGAAGGGACAAAAACTGGAGCAGAGACTGAAGAAAGGACCATCTGGGGATCCATCCTGTATACTGACACTAAGCCCTGACACTGTTGCCATGGGAGGGTCAGCCAGCAACTGATCAATGTAGATGGGGATGCTTGGAGCCAACAATCAAGCTAAACTTGAGGAACATGGTGGGAGAGCTGGCAGAAGGATTGGAGATGGGAGGGGGATTGCAACCCTATCATGATCAAATAGGCTTCATCCCAGGGATGCAAAGATGGTTCAATGTATGGAAATCCATCAATGTAATCCACTATAACAAACTCAAAGACAAAAACCACACTGAGCTCACACTGAGTTAGTAAGATGCTTGTCCTTCTCTTCACATTAGACTAATAAATGCTAGGTTCAGGAAACTATAATAATACATGTCTTATCAATTTGGGTTTTTTTTTTTTTGGTATTATAGTTCATTTTACTACCACAGAAATGCATTTACAGGAAAAAAATTGGAGGAATTGCAACATTGCTTAAAATATTCAAGTGTGGTAAGACTGTTGATTGAAATACATTAGAACAATTTGTTTAGTTTTGTTTGTTTGCCTTTTTTGGAGAGGAAAGAGTTTATTTCATCTTTTATCATACAGTACATTATGAAAGGTAATCAGAACAGGAAATCAAACATGAACTTGGAGGTAGGCACCGAAGAAGATGTCATGAAGGAATAGACTTGCTATCTTGTGCAAACTGATTTCTGATTCCAGCTGTTCAGGGATGGCACTTGGAATAGTAAATATTGAGTCAAAAAATATTCAATGATCTTTTGCCTACTAGACAATCTGATGGAGATATTTTCTCAACTGAAGTTTCCTTATTTCAGTATGAATGCTGTTAGACTATATTTGATAGAAAAAAAAAAACAAAGAAAGAACAAAAGAATGAAAGAAAAAACAAGGAATGAACGAATGAAAGAAAGAAAGGAAGGAAGAAGGAAAGAAAGGAAGAAAGAAAGAGAGAGAGAGAGAGAGAGAGAGAGAGAGAGAGAGAGAGAGAGAGAGAAGGAAGGAAAGAAAGGAAGAAAGAAAGAAGGAAAGATTTTTCTCAAATAACCAGCTTCTAATTTGGTTGATTCTTTTTATTGTCCTTATTGTTTCTACTTGTTTGATTTCAGCCCTGAGTTTGATTATTTCCTGCCTTCTACTCCTCCTGGGTGTATTTGTTTCTTTTTGTTCTATAGCTTTTAGGTGTGCTGTTAATCTGCTAGTGTATAATCAAAACTATTATCAATCATGATCAAAATTGCATTCCCAGGGATGCAATGATGGTTCAATGTATGGAAATCCATCAATGTAATCCACTATATAAACAAACTCAAAGACAAAAACCACACGATCATCTCATTAAATGCTGAGAAAGCATTCGACCATGTCCAACACTCTATCATGATAAAAGCCTTGGAAAGATCAGGAATTGAAGGCCCATACCTAAACATAATAAAAGCAATATACAGCAAAACAATAGCTCACATCAAACTAAATGGTGAGAAACTGGAAGCAATCCCACTAAAATCAGGGACTAGACAAGGCTGCCCACTTTCTCCCTACCTATTCAATATAGTATTTGAAGTCCTAGCCAGAGCAATTCAACAACAAAAGGAGATCAAGGGGATCCAAATTGGAAAGGAAGAAGTCAAAGTATCATTATTTGCAGATGATATAATAGTATACATAAGTGACCCCTAAAATTCCACCAGAGAACTCCTAAACCTGACAAACAACTTCAGTGCAGTAGCTAGATATAAATTTAACTCAAACAAATCAATGGCTTTTCTCTACAAAAAGGATAAATAGGATGAGAAAGAAATTAGGGAAACAACGCCCTTCACAATAGTCACAAATTATATAAAATACCTTGGTGTGACTCTAACTAAGGAAGTAAAAGAAAGATCTGTATGATAAGAACTTCAAGTCTCTGAAGAAAGAAATTGAAGAAGATCTTAGAAGATGGAAAGAACTCCCATGCTCATGGATTGGCAGGATTAATATAGTAAAAGTGGCCATCTTGCTGAGAGCAATCTACAGATTCAATGCAATCCCCATCAAAATTCCAATTCAATTCTTCACAGAGTTTGAAATGGCAATTTGAAAATTCATCTGGAATAACAAAAAACCTAGGATAGAAAAATCTATTCCTGGGCTGGTGAGATGGCTCAGNGNNTAAGANCACCCGANTGCTCTTCTGAAGGTCCAGAGTTCAAATCCCAGCAACCACATGGTGGCTCATAACCATCCATAACAAGATCTGACGCCCTCTTCTGGAGTGTCTGAAGACAGCTATAGTGTACTTACATATAATGAATAAATAAATCTTGAGAAAAATCTATTCCCAACAATAAAAGAATCTCTAGTAAGAATCACCATCCCCGACCTCAAGCTGTACTACAGAGCGATTGTGTTAAAACTGCATGTTACTGGTAAAGAGACAGACCAGTAGATAAATGGAACAGAATTGAAGACCCAGAAATGAACCCACACACCTATGGTCACTTGATCTTTGACAAGGGAGCTAAAACCATCCAGTGGACAGAAGACAGGATCTTCAACAAATGGTGTTGGCTCAACAGGCAGGTACCATGTAGAAGAATGAGAATTGATCTATTCTTCTCTCCTTGTAAAAAGCTCAAGTCTAAGCGCATCAAAGAATTCTACATAAAACCAGAGACACTAAAACTTATATAGGAGAAAGTGGGGAAGAGCTGTGAAGATATGGACACAGGGGAAAGATTCCTGAACAGAAGAGCAATGGCTTGTGCTCTAAGATCAAGAATTGACAAATGGGACCTCAAAACATTGCAAAGCTTCTGTAAGGCAAAGGGCACTGCCAATAGGAGCAAATTGCAACCAACAGATTGGAAAAAGATCTTTACCAATCTTACATCAATATAGCATTATTTTCCAATATATACAAAGAACTCAAGAAATTAAACTCCAGAGAGCACTATTAAAAATGGGGTACAGAGCTAAACAGAGAATCCTCAACTGAGGAATACCGAATGGCTGAGAAACACCTAAAAAAAAGTTCAACATCATTAATCATCAGGGAAATGAAAATCTAAACAACACTGAGATTCTACCTCACACTAGTCAGAATGGCAAAGATCAAAAACTCAGGTGACAGCAGATGCATGCTTGCGAGGATGTGGAGAAGAAGAACAAACCTCCATTGCTGCTGGGACTGCAAGTGTTACAACCAGTCTGGAAATCAGTTTGGTGGTTCCTCAGAAAATTTGACATACTTCTACCAGAAATCTAGCAATACCACTCCTGCGCATATACCTAGAAAATGCTCCAACATGTAATAAGGACACATACTCCACTATGTTCATANNAGCCTTATTTATAATAGCCAAAAGCTAGAAAGAACCCAGATGTCACTCAACAGAGGAATGGATACAGAAAATGTGGCACATTTACACAGTGGGGGACTATGTAGCTATTAAAAACAATGAATTTATGAAATTCTTACACATATGGATGGATCTAGAGGATATCATCTTGAGTGAGGTAACCCAGTAACAAAAGAACACACAGGATATGCACTCACTGATAAGTGAATATTAGTCCAGAAGCTCAGAATCCTTTTTAGAATGGGGAACAAAATACCCATGGAAGGAGTTACAGAGACAAAGTTCAGAGCAGAGACTGAAAGAATGACCATTCAGAGACTGCCCCACTTGGGGATCCATCCCATAAACAACCACCAAATCCAGACACTATGGCAGATGCCAACAAGAGCCTGCTGAGAGGAGCCTGATATAGCTGTCTCATGAAGGGCTCTGCCAGTGTCTGGCGAATACAGAAATGGATCCTCCCCATCATCCATTGGACAGAGCATAAGATCCCCAATGAAGGAGCTAGAGAAAGTACCCAAGGAGCAGAATGTTTCTGAAGCCCCATAGGAGAAACATCAATATGAACTAACCCATACCTCCAGAGCTCCTTGGAAATAAACCACCAATCAAAGAAAACACATGGTGAAACTTGTGGCTCTAGAAGTATATGTTGCAGAGGGTGGCCTAGTTGATCATCAATGTGAGGAGAGGCCCTGGGTCATGTAAATGTTCTATGCCCCAGTACAGGGGAATTCCAGGACCAGGAATGGGAGTGGTTGGGTTGGAGAGGAGGAGAAGGGGGGGAAGGGATAGGGGATTTTCAGAAGGGAAACTAGGAAAGGAGATAACATTTGAAATGTAAATAAAGAAAATGTCTAATCAAAAAAAAAAAAAAAAAGAAAGAAAGAAAGAAAGCTGCTATTATAATTTCTCTCCAGTTTCTTTTTGGAGGGACTGGGAGCTGAGTTTTCCTCTTAGCACTGCTTTCATTGTGCCCCATAATTTTGGGTATGTTGTGCCTCCATTTTCATTAAATTCTAAAGAGTCTTTAATTTATTCTTTCTTTCTTTCTTTCTTTCTTTCTTTCTTTCTTTCTTTCTTTCTTTCTTTCTTTCTTTCTTTTTGTTTCTTCCTTCACCAAGTTATCATTGCGTAGGTTGTTGTCCAGTTTCCATGTAAATGTGGGTTTTGTTTTGTTTTTGTTTTTATTGGAGACAATACTTAGTCTGCAGTGATCTGATAGGATGCATTTGATTATTTCAATGTACTTATATCAGTTGAGGACAGTTTTGTGAATTGATTATATGGTCCATTTTGGAGAAGGTACCATAATGTTCTTAGAAGAAGGTATATTCTTCTGTTTTAGGATGAAATTTTCCATAGTATCTGTTAAATCCATTTGGTCCATCACTTCTGTTAGTTAGTTTTACTGTGCCTGTTTATTTTCCATCTCCATGATCTGTCTTTTGCTGAGAGTAGGATTTTGAAGTCTCCCAGTATATTATTGTGTGTGGTACAATGTGTGCTTCAAGTTTTAGTTAAGTTTCTTTTATGAATGTGTGTCCCCTTGCATTGGAGCGCAGATGTTCAGAATTGAGAATTCTTCATAGATTTTTCCTTTGATGAGTATGAAGTGCCCTTTCTTATCTTGATAACTTTTGGTTAACAGTCAATTTTATTAGACCTTAGAAGGTTACTCCAGCTTGTTTCTTAGGATCATTTGCTTGGAAAATTCTTTTCTAGCCCTTTACTCTGAGGCAGTGTCTTTCTTTGACACTGTATGTATTTCCCACATGCAGCAAAATACTGGGGCCTGTTTGCATATCCAGTCTGTTAGTCTATGTCTTTTTATTGGGGAATTGAGTCCATTGATGTTAAGAGGTATTAAGGAAAAGTGATTGCTGCTTCCTGTTATTTTTGTTGTTAGATGTGTAATTATGTTTGTGTGGCTAACTTATTTTAGATTTGTTGAAATAAGATTACTTTGTTGCTTTTTCTAGGGGGTAGTTTCCCTCCTTGTGTTGGCGTTTTCCATTTATTATCCTTTGTAGGTCTGGATTTGTGGAAATGTATTGTGTAAACTTGGTTTTTCCATGGAATATCTTGGTTTCTACATCTATGGTAATTGAAAGTTTTGCTGGATATAGTAGCCTGGGCTGGCATTTGTGTTCTCTTAGGGTCTGTATGATATCTGCCCAGGATCTTCTAGCTTTTATAATCTCTGATGAGATGTCTGGTGTAATTCTGATAGGTTTACCTTTATATGTATCTTGATTCTGTCTTTGTTTTGTGCTTTTACTTATAGCAGAATTTAGTAGGAAATAGTAATGTTACATCAGACTGAAAAAAACCTTAACTTAAATACTAAGTAAGTAGTAAGAGAAAGGCAACTGTAGCATATATTCAGCGTTGAAGGAAAGGCTTACAAGTCGACAAAGGCACAGTAGAAGTTTGAATTTTACTGAGATAAGCGGTGATTATTCAAGATAAAAGTACAGTATAGCCTGATACATGCTGGCCCACACAAAAGCCTGAACTCTCATGCAGTATTTTGTATATGTTTAAAAACATTATTCTAAGTATATCATGAGGTTAAGCATAAAAGCATAAAAATTATGTTAGTTTTATAAGCGCACAGATAATCCTGAGGTTGTAAATACATTTGAACAATGCTTTTTATTATGAAAATGCAGGTTTTAGTGTAGGCATTTAGTTTGATCAGTAGACAAAATTTAAACATGCTTACAAATCAAAAATAAAAACTTAGAAGCATTTATTGAACACCTACAGTATACTAAACAGCTAGTTAATCGTAACACTTATTTCACAAGTTCTTACTAAGGAAACTGTAAAAGCTGCTGATTATGATTAAACTGTAATTTCCTGATTATATTTTTACTTATTTTCTTATAAAGAAACTGGAGTCTAAATAAGACAGAATACTTTATTATTATAATTATTATTTAGAATATAATTAATATTTAGAGTATAAACAAACGTCCCGAAAGTCACAGACAGAAAGGTAATGATGGAACTACAGATGCAGGATCTACTTATTCTCAGCAAAACCACTGTTAGTCTTTTTTTTTTTTTTNTTTTTTTTTTTTTTTTCATTGCACTGCTATGGCTGGATCAACAATGGGCTGTAATAAAAATGAGCAAGATAGATAGGATGCAGCATTTGTGATACAAAGTTGCTTTGCTTAGAAAGTGTTTTAAGTAATATATTAGTTGTGAATAGAAAGTAAAAGAGGTTGAGGTGTTGTGGTTGTATTAATTGTTACAGTGGTTGCCTTGCATGGACACGGCTTTGATTAGTCTGCATCACTCCATACCCTAAGCATAGTGATATATGTTTATAACTCAGCAGCTTAGTAGGTGGAGACAGGAGGTTCAGAAATTCAGAGTCATTCTAGACAGTTATTTCTTGGCAGCCTGAGATACATGAGAAATTATCAAAACACACACACACACACACACTGAGAGAGACAGAGAGACAGAGGGAGACAGAGACAGAGAGACAAAGAGAGAGACAGAGAGAGAGTCAGACAGAGACACACAGAGAGAGACAGAA